>NW_021821047.1:0-114808 GCF_901001135.1 Rhinatrema bivittatum | reverse complement strand
GTTTTTATTATTATTATTGTTATGGCTGCGTCATCAAGCCTGACAACGTGCCTACCCGGTATTCAAAAGGAGACCGTCCGGTCTTTTAATCATTTGCGGTCAAGATCTTTTTTTTTTGAACAGTCACGATGCTGACTAGTATTTTAAATATGCATTATTTCATCAACTCTCATTTGACTAATCACGGTGATATCAGTAATATGTATTATTTGGATAAGCTCATAGGGGCGGATTTTAAGAGCCCTGCTCGCGTAAATCCGCCCGGATTTACGCGAGCAGGGCCCTGCGCGCCGGTAGGCCTATTTTACATAGGCCTACCGGCGCGCGCAGCGCCCCGGGACTCGCGTACGTCCCGGGGTTCTCCGAGGGGGGCGTGTCGGGGGCGATCCGGTCATCGTGGCGTTTTCGGGGCTTGTCGGCAGCGTTTTGGGGGCGGGGTACTGGGGCGTGGCTACGGGCCGGGGCGGTCCGGGGGCGTGGCCGCGCCCTCCGTACCCGCCCCCAGGTCGCGGCCCGGCGCGCAGGAGGCCCGCTGGCGCGCGGGGATTTATGCCTCCCGGAGGGAGGCGTAATCCCCGGAGAAAGGTAAGTGGGGGGTGTAGACAGGGCCGGGCGGGTGGGTTAGGTAGAGGAAGGGAGGGGAGGGTGAGGGGAGGGCGTGAGAGGATTCCCTCCAAGGCCGCTCCGATTTCGGAGCGGCCTTGGAGGGAACGGGGGTAGGCTGCGCGGCTCGGCGCGCGCCGGCTATACAAAATCAATAGCCTTGCGCGCGCCGATCCAGGTTTTTAGCAGATACGCGCGGCTCCGCGCGTATCTACTAAAATCCAGCGTACTTTTGTTTGCGCCTGGAGCGCAAACAAAAGTACGCACTCGCGTATTCTTTAAAAATCTGCCCCATATTGTTTAAATGAGCTGTTTTTAACCCATGTATTTCTTCATCAGATATTACCGATATCACCGTGATTGTTCAAATGAGAGTTGATGAAATAATACATATTTAAAATACTAGTCAGCATCGCGACTGTTAAAAAAATAAAAAAAGATCTTGACCGCAAATGATTAAAAGACTGGACGGCCTCCTTTTGAATACCAGGTAGGCACATACTCAGGCTTGATGATGCGGCCATAACAATAATAATAATAAAATTGTAATGTTATGCTAGAAATAATTGTGAGTGGCATTTGAAGTTAAAAAGCTTACCTTTATAATCACATCCTAGTGTAAAATAAATAGAGAAATATTATGTTTGACCTCAACTTTCAGTGGGAGAGTTGGGGCAAAAATTGTTGGTGGGGCTTCAAACCAAGGTCTACCCAGTGGGAAATTGGTGCCCTACATGTCCAGCCACAGAGTGGCTTAAACTGAGGCAAGACTACTGTTGACCTGGGACATGGCCCTGCCTCTGAGGATCAAGATGGGTCCTCGGAGGATTAAAAGCAGGGATTGCTGGGAAAGTTCTAGTATTCTGGCAACTTGATGGCTGAAGGCTGCACTGTGGGGGCCTGGAAGTGAAGCACCAAGTGCCCTAGGTTGTTCTCTGAATTTGGATGGAATACCAGAGAGGTAACTTGGTAAGAGGGGACATGGTGTCAAATAAGGTGAGTAGTAGGTTACTACTCTGGGTTTTGTGCTACACTTGTGCTTGTGATCCCTTGCATCAGCTACCAAGGAGAACTGTATGTGTGTCCGGGAGCCCTAACCTGACATTAAAACACTGGTAAAATCATCCATAAACAACCATCAAATTTATGATACTAGGATTTTGAATCCTTTGAAGCTTCTACAGTGGAATTTTAATAGAGAAAGAGTGAGCTAAAAAGGAATAATCAATTAATTCAAACACAAAACTTCTTTTTCACATAACGCCATCATTCTTACCAAAGAACATTGGTATATCGAGCTTATCTTCTCGGTCTACTTTTCGTTTGATCATAACAATGTAGACAGCATAGAGTATTGCTCCCACTAAAGACCAAAGGGAACCTAGAAACATCAAGACGACAGGTTAAACAGAAGTTCAGTGTAAGTATAGAAAGGAAAATAATTTTATAAAAGACACATCAATATAAGATTTAGAACAAAAGTCATCCAACAAGAAACTATCCTTGTCAGTCATACTGACAGGTTATACAGCTGCTACAAGAGATCTTGAAAAAACTACAGAACAAAGGTAACCAAGGCTAGCAAGAAACATTCAAGCAAAACCCAGATGAGGCAGCTATTGTGTAAAGACAGCCCATGATCTGAAGTATCTTGGCTGCCCCAGTCCTTACTTAATATCAGATCTGGTACAGAGTGCTGTACTGATTTAATAATAACAATAATAATATTTTAAACAGGCATTTAATACCTTCTTGTAGACAGGTATTTAAGAACTCCCTGCAAACAATTTTAATTGTAAACTGGTAATAACAAAAATCGCTAACAGGAAAATATTATTTTATTATTGATGTGTATATTATATCTGTTTTGGTTTATTTTAAGTAATTGTATTAATAACTGTTTTTGATTGATTGTGATTTTAAATTTAGTTTTATTATATTCCCCTTGTCTGTTTTATCTTTTTTATTCTCTTTTGTTTTTAATGTATCCCCGCTTGGTTAACATGCTTTACGAGCAGTATATAAAATTAATAATAATTATTATAATAATAATAATACAAGCCTTTTGATCACTTATTTAAATACAGAAGGAACTACAAATTCCTTTTATAAAGGCACTCTTGAGACTGGACAAAAATATTGTTACAATGTTGCAGGAATAAAAGAGAAATTGCAACAAAAACAAATATGTTGGAGCTCTGTGGTATCCATTATGGTGCTTAAAGCTAAAATAATATACATTAATTTTGTACCCCAAGCTCAAACTTATTAAAAAAAAAAAAAAAAAGTTACATTTTCAGTCTGTATTCTTGCTACCTACAGCAGTCTGATTTGTTAATACTTCAAAAAATGTTTTATGAGGGCTGAGAAGCACTATTTTGTTTTCTCACTGTTTCCCACATGGGACATGGTTATGAATGCTGCAGCAATTTTCTATAATGTTACACCTACAGCAAAAAAAAAAGAAAAACAAATCTTAATCCTTAAATAAACTTTGCCATTTTTGGTCTAGGAAAGTTATAGCGTTCCATGAAGTCTAAAACAATTCTGTTAGCATAATGTAGGAATAAGCAACTCATTGCCTGGGCTGCTGGTCTCCTTTTCCCTTAAGAGAAGATGGCAACATTACTGACAGCAAGTTTGCAAAAGAATCACTTGCAGTCACCTTGAGTTAGAATGCGTGGACTAGGGCAGCTTTCTTTTTTGGGACTCATCACATCTGGTCTGAGCTGAGAACTCAAAACGTCAAGTCATTAAAACACAGGCCAAACACACATAAGCAAGTTTAAATTAAAAGTACAAGGAAGATCTATAAATACCTATAGTGTCTTTTCCTTCAGATTTATCAGATCCAGACAGACTAACAAGTACAACACCTCCAATGCTAAAAAAAAAAAAAAAAAAGATAAAATGATTGCTGTTAGGTAGTGAGAAGCAGTTTATTTTTAAATTCTTATTCTGTTAAACAATATTTCATTTGATATACTAGTCACCAAGACATCCACAGTGAAATCAGTGCTATAAAATCATAGATTATGAAGCCACCATGGGTGAATATGCTTTTTTAAAAGCTCCAGCTAAGGTAGGTGTGAATAATAGCAATACTGACTGCATTTGGTGTCATCGTTTTCTATCATGTGTGGATATAAAGCCATTAATTTGGAATATTCCAGCTGTTTTTTTCCTATTATTGTTGAGGTACCAGATCCAGCCTCAGGTACTTAAGAAGCTCCAACCTTTTGAAAGAATAATAAAGCTGCAGGCACTGGTGTATGCATCCAAGACTCTGGATGAATATGAAGTAACTTTACAGTAAAGGTGTTATGCACAGTAGTTGTTTAACAGTATAAGCATATTCTGTAGAATCAACCTGAAAATGAAACGTTTCCACTGTAATATAGAAACATAGAAATGACGGCAGGAAAAGACCAATCAGCCCATCCAGTCTGTCCAGCAAGCTCCCACACTTATCTGTTTCACCAACTACCAAGATCAGGGCCCTTGTTGACACACTCTGGACCTCATCTTCATCAATTCTAATATATCTTATAAAAATGATCCTATCTGTACCATAATTCCCTGGTCAGACCATTCAATAATTACAACCACACTCATGACTCAAGAAAGCCCTAAACCTCCTCAACCACCTTCCACCATCCAATTTAGGAAAACCTGCACTTCTGACACACTCAGTGATCATCTCACCAAAGAACTCCCCAATCTGGACACCACTAGCCCAGATGCAGCCTTCCTCTCCTGGCACAATATCACTGAGGCAATAGCAAATAAATTATGTCCTAAAACGGTGAAAATAATCAACTCAATACAGAAGAAGAAACAACCCTGGTTCTCCCCAGAACTCAAGCAGATGAAACAAAATCTCAGACACAAAGAATACGAATGGCGTAAGATCCCCAACTCCACTAATTTATCTGATTACAAACGCACCCTCCACAACTACAGGATCACCATCTTAAAGACAAAAAGAGACTTCTATGCCCACAGAATACACGACCTTCAATTTGATGCCAGGACCCTATTCTCTTACGTCTCCCAACTCACAAAATCACCTACACCCACCATTCCAGACGACCAAGCACAAACCAAAGCAGACGAATTAGCACTCTACTTTCAGAAAAAAACTGCAGACACATTAGCACGCCTACCGAACAATGCAACTCCACCCTCCATAATTTTCAATTCCAGGACTTATATTGGGGCCATCCTTGATTCCTTTGAACCTACAACACCACTGGAAATCGAATCTATACTTAAGAAACTAAACCATCAAACCACCCAACAGATCACATTCCAACTAAACTACTGCTTCTCATCCCGAATACTATTTCCAGAGCATTGGCCAACATTATAAATTGCTCACTCGCCCAAGGAATCTACCCGGACAGGCTGAAAACCGCATCCCTCAAACCGCTCCTGAAGAAACCTAACCTCGACACAAGTGAACCCTCCAACTTCCGCCCCATATCCAACCTCCCTTTTTAGCAAAAATCATGGAGAAAGTTGTTAATACACAACTTTCTGTATACCTGGAAGAGCACAATATCTTTCACCCATCCCAATATGGCTTTCGTAAAGCAGCTAGTACAGAAACCCTACTTATCTCCCTTGCCGATCACATCCTCATGGGCCTAGACAAAGGTCAATCTTTTATCCTAGTCCTTCTGGACATTTCATCCGCATTTGACACAGTGAACCACGCCATCCTACTAAATCGCCTAGCAGAAATCGGATTAACAGGATCTGCACACAGCTGGTTTAACTCCTTTCTAAGTAACAGAAGCTTCAAAGTAAAAATCAATAACAACGAATCCCCAGATGTCAAATCAACATTAGGAGTACCACAAGGCTCTTCCTTGTCACCCACACTATTCAATATATACCTCCTGCCCCTCTGTCAACTGCTTACGGATCTAAAATTAAAATTCTATCTCTATGCAGATGACGTACAGATTCTGATTCCCATTACAGAATCTCTCCCTAAATCTCTCGCCTTTTGGGAAATCTGCCTCAAATCTATAAACAGTCTGCTCACCAACTTGAATCTAGTTCTGAATGCAAATAAGACTGAACTCCTAATCATCTCCTCGGACAACTCGGCCTTAATCAATCCACCAGCAGGCAACACCCAGATCACGCAAGTAAGGGACCTTGGAGTAATCATTGATAACCGTCTGAATCTTAAGAAAGCCATCAATAACACTACCAAGGACTGTTTTTATAAATTACAAGTCATGAAAAGGCTCAAACCCCTCCTCCACTTCCAAGATTTCAGGACAGTGCTCCAAGTCACACTCTTCTCCAAAACAGATTACTGTAACTCTCTTCTCCTCGGGCTCCCTACTTCATCTATCAAACCATTACAGATGCTCCAAAATGCTGCGGCAAGAATCCTGACTAATACCAACAGAGGAACACACATCACTCCCATACTACAGAACCTGCACTGGCTGCCAATCAAATATAGAATATTACACAAGGCTCTCACTATAATCCACAAAGTCATTCACAACCAACAACAACTAGACCTCCAGATTCCCCTCAAATTATACTCATCAGACAGACCGATTCGAGAAGCATATAAAGGCACCCTGCAACCCCCCACAACGAAATCTACTCGCCTAT
Organism: Rhinatrema bivittatum; assembly: GCF_901001135.1. NCBI lineage: Eukaryota > Metazoa > Chordata > Amphibia > Gymnophiona > Rhinatrematidae > Rhinatrema > Rhinatrema bivittatum. Next base: position 108,562 of record NW_021821047.1, on the reverse strand, counting down.
CATCTACCAAAGAAAGAACCTTCTCTACAGCTGGCCCAACCATCTGGAACAAGATGCCCACAGAACTCAGATTAGAACCATGCCCGTCTACCTTCCGCAAAAAACTTAAGACATGGCTCTTCATCCAGGCCTTCACTTAACCTACAGTTCCAGCAATTCCTCACTAATTCAGACACTGACTCCTACCTAAACTCTCTGACAAGTGTAGCCTATACACTTATGCCTCTTCTCATCATATTATTGTATTATCTAATTTGTTCAGTTATGCCTTCTATCGCTCCGGCTATCCTAGCCCTCCAGGTTAATACCCCTTGTTATATGTAACTTTCATTTCTTGTTATATGGTTGACTTTGTTATTCCCCTCATGTTATCTGTAAACCGATCTGATATGAATTTTCTTTCATGAAGGTCGGTATATAAAAATGTTAAATAAATAAATAAATAAATAACTGATTCAAATTTACTGCCATCCCCTGCCATTGATGCAGAGAGTAATGTTGGAGTTGCAACAAAGGTGAGCATAAGGCTTAATGGTTAAGGGTAGTAACCGCCGCATCAAGCAAGTTACCCCGATTCTTGTTTACCCAGACTGCACAGATCAATGCCTTGTTGGATGTTGTCTGAATGTAAATCCTCTTTTCCACATTTATCCCTGCCGTTGAAGCAGAGAGCAACGCTGTATATGCATTCAAAGTGATGTATCAGGCTTAATTGGTTTAGGGTAGTAACCGCCATAATAAGCAAGCTACCCCCACACTTATTTGTTTACCCAGACTGTGACGTTCGGTCCTTGTTGGTTGTTGTCTGATTGCAAATCCTCTTTTCCACATTCCCCTTGCCGTTGAAGCAGAGAGCAATGTTGGAGTTGCATTAACCGTGCGAAGGCTTATTGAGTAATGGTAGTAATCACCAGGTAGAAGCCTCCATTCCAGCAAGCCACCCCCATGGCTCTTCTCTTCATTCCCATCCTCTAGCTTTTATGGATTCACAGTGTTTATCCCATGCCCCTTTGAAATCCTTCATAGTTTTAATCTTCACCACTTCCTCCGGAAGGGCATTCCAGGCATCCACCACCCTCTCCGTGAAGAAATACTTCCTGACATTGGTTCTGAGTCTTCCTCCCTGGAGTTTCAAATCGTGACCCCTAGTTCTACTGATTTTCTTCCAACGGAAAAGGTTTGTTGTTGACCATGGATCATTAAAACCTTTAAAGTATCTGAAAGTCTGTATCATATCACCCCAGCTCCTCCTCTCCTCCAGGGTATACATATTTAGGTTCTTCAATCTCTCCACATAAGTCATTTAATGAAGACCTTCCACTTTTTGGTCGCCTTCTCTGGACCGCCTCCATCCTGTCTCTGTCCCTTTGGAGATATGATCTCCAGAACCGAACACAGTACTCCAGGTGAGGCCTCACCAAGGCCCTGTACAAGGGGATCATCATTTTCTTTCTCTTACTAGATATTCCTCTCTCTATGCAGCCCAGCATTTACCTGGCTTTAGCTATCCTCTTGTCACATTGTTTTGCCGTCTCTAGATCATTAGACACTATCACCCCAAGGTTTCTCTCCTGCTCCGTGCACATCAGCCCTTCTCCCCCTATCAAATCAGTTCTTTCGGATTTCCACACCCCATATGCATGACTCTGCACTTCTTGGCATATCTTCGACCACTCTTCTACCTTCTTTAAATCCCATCTCATTCTCTCCACTCCTTCCGGAGTGTCCACTCTGTTGCAGATCTTAGTATCATCCGCAAAAAGACAAACCTTACCTTCTATCCCGTCCGCAATGTCGCTCACAAAGATATTGAACAAGACCGGACCCAACACTTATCCTTGCGGCACTCCACTTAACACCGCTCTCTCTTCAGAGTAAGTTCCATTTACCATCACACATTGTCTTCTGTCTGTCAACCAGTTTGCAATCCAGGCCATCACCTCGGCACTCACTCCTAAGCTTCTCATTTTATTCACAAGCTTCTTGTGCGGGACTGTATCAAAAGCTTTGCTGAAATCCAAGTAGATGACATCGAGAGTTCTTCCTTGATCTAACTCCCTAGTCACCCAATCAAAAAAGTCAATCAGATTTGTCTGACAGGACCTTCCCCTGGTGAATCCATGCTGCCTCTGGTCCAGCAATTCTTCTGACTGTAGATGGTTCACTATTCTTTCCTTCAGCAGCGACTCCATTACTTTTCCCACCACCGAGGTGAGGTTAATCGGCTTGTAATTTCCAGCCTCCTCTCTGCTCCCACTCTTGTGAAGTGGGACCACCACCGCTCTTCTCCAATCACTCTGCACCACTCCCTTTTCTAGGGATCTATTGAACAGGTCACACAGCGGACCCGCTAGCACATCCCTGAGCTCCCTCAGTATCCTGGGGTGAACCTCATCAGGCTCCATGGCTTTGTCCACGTTTAGTTTTCCTAGCTCTTCCCATACATTTTCTTCTGTAAATGGAGTTACATCTACTCCACTCCCCTCCAATTTCTTGTTAACTAGCAACAGTCCTTCTCCAGGGTCCTCTTTAGTGAACACCGAGCTGAAGTATTAGTTTAATATTTTTGCCATTTCTTCATCTCTCTCCCCACATTGATCCTTTTCACCTTTCAATTTCACTATACCACTTTGAACTTTTCTCCTTTCTCCGATGTATCTGAAAAATGTTTTGTCACTTCGCTTTACCTCTTTGGCAATCCTTTCTTCCGCTTGACTTTTTGCTGTCTTGATTACTTTCTTTGTCTCCCTCAGTTCCACCAGATATTCTTCCTTGTGCTCCTCCCTCTGGGATCCTTTATATTTCTTAAAACACTGTTCTTTTAGCTTTTATTTTCTCAGCCACCTCCTTTGAGAACCAGATAGGTTTAATTTTTCTCTTGCTTTTCTTTACTTTTCTAACATATAGATTAGTTGCCTTGGTAATTGCTCCTTTTAGTTTGGTCCATTGTTGTTCCACATCTCTCTTGTTCTCCCAGCCTTCTAGTTCTTCCTGCAGGTATTTCCCCATTTCAGCCACATACCTATCTGCAATCAAGCAACTATTAACCCGCATCAAACTTATAATAAACCGAAAAAAACGAAATAATAATCATGGATCAGAAACCCAGCCCATTACACCACCTCCCATCGTACTCGAGAATCAAATGACACTTATCTCCTCCGTCTCACATACACGCAATCTTGGAGTCATCTTCAACAACGATCTATCATTCAAGAACCACATAACAACTAAAATCAAGGAGGGATATCACAAGCTACTCACTCTAAGACATCTAAAACCATTTCTAACACCAGATGACTTCAGAACTGTACTTCAACTACTCATATTTTCCAACCTCAACTACTGTAACTCCCTACTACTTGGTCTACCATTTTCAAACATCAGACCACTCCAAATCCTACAAAACACAGCCGCCAGAATCTTAAGTGGAATAAAAAAAAAGAACATATAACACCAATCCTCATAGCACTACACTGGCTCCCAATAAAATTCTGCATTGAATACAAAACTCTGACCATCACACACAAACTAACTTATAATGAGCAAGCAAAACGGGCAGCCTTAAATATCAGCCCTCACAAAACGGGCAGCCTTAAATATCAGCCCTCACAACCCACAACGAAACCTAAGATCAAACAACAAAGGCCTCCTAATAGACTTAGTTTTTGGGTACTTGCCAGGTTCTTATGGCCTGGATTGGCCACTGTTGGAAACAGGATGCTGGGCTTGATGGACCCTTGGTCTGACCCAGTATGGCATTTTCTTATGTTCTTATGTTCCTAAAAATTCCCTCCATCCGCACAGCACAACTCACAAAAACACTACAAAGAGCATTCTTCCTCGCCAGCCTCAAAATTTGGAACATACTCCCAACCAAACTAAGGACATAACCCAACCTAAAAGAATTCAAGAAAGATCTAAAAACCTGGCTGTTCACCAAGGCTTACAAAGACAGCCTAGAACACCACAACAGCCCCTTCACAACTGGCTTGCTAACCGGAAATAAACATGACCACATCACTCTGACAACATAACTACCTGAACACTCAGTTTTACTACCGTAAACTGTAAACCTTTCCACTCCAATTATTATCTACAACTTATGATTACCCGCTAACCCTGTGAATGCTACCTCGATATATTCCATTACCTAACTTTCTGATACCTGCCTCTAAATACACCTGCTCCCATACTTACTTTGCAATCGTCTAGAACCTTGATCTTTGTATTTCCCATGTAAATTGTCTGTCTCGGATCGAAACTTGTAAACCGTTGTGATGGTGAAACCAAACCACGGTATATAAAAACCGATAAATAAATAAATAAATCTACTACAATGATCAAGTTTTTTGGAGGATACATCCTTAAAAATGATTTTTTCAAAAAAGAAATAAATTCTATATCTTTAAATTCCTGTTATATACAGGACACTATTAAAGAACCCTCTCAAGACCACTTACTTTTCTACATACTACAGAAGATTATTGTTTGTTAGCCAAAGTGACTAAGACAAGTTCAGAGCAGAGAAAAAAAAATGGAACAACAAAGAAAAGAGAAAGATGTCAAATAAAGCTACTTCCCAAAAGGAAACAGTTCAGATTTTTAACAAACAGCAAGGACTGTACACACGTTCGGAATACACAGATCAAATCATCAAAGGAGCAAACCAATGCCAAAGATCTTCGTTTAAATTTCAGTTCATGGAAGGTTGTACAATCCAAGCATACAATTTTGGAGGATTAATGGTTCCATCTGTAATTGGATAACAGGTTATATAGTTCTATCGACCCTAGTCATCAATAACTAAGACCATGAGCAAGTCTGAATGCAATGAATGTCGAAGAATACCGTAACCATATATAATTTACAGTGGTTTTTTGACCTAGACAAGTTCATAACAAATTTAAAAAATGTTGAAATAAAGTGTTTGTTGACCCCACCTATACTGAAACCAATGAACATATTCTTCTGAAATTTAGCAAATGGAAATAGACAGGTACTGACATCATATGTGACTATTTTTTAAAGAAAAAAATGAACTCAACAAGCCTGCAGGTGAGTGACAAAGAATAATTTAATATGAAAGTGACATTTCACTCATAACTATACTCAGAGCCCCCAGCTACTTAAAAATCTGAGGCAAAAGCTGCAAAATCATGGGGAAATAGCCTGAACAACCATCTGCCTCCTGCTCTGCCATAGATCCAGTACACCCTCCTGGTTCACTGTTGTCTCCAACTCTGCTAACACTACCAGCCAACTCAGCAAGCAGAGATGTACCTGTGCGTGAAAACTGCGAGAACTCAGAGATCCTGCTGGCACTGCCCTACTCACATAGGAAATATGGAGGCGAGCGGAGGAACGAGTAAGTACAAGAGGGAGCAGAGAGAATGTGAGAGGAGGAAGAACAAGGATAGGAAGGAGGGAAACATCTGATGGGAGGGAGATGAAGAGGAAAAACAGGCACATTTTAGAGGAAAGAAACCAGCCGAAGAGCATAAAAAAAGAAAGGAAAAGAAAAAGACAAGACTTAAGAAAAGAAGTAAAATGAAATGAAGAAATACATCATATACACAAAAAAGTTTTACATTAAAGCATTTCAAGTTATTTATTTATTTATTTTAACATTTCTAAATCGCCTATAATGAGTGCATGCCAAGCAGAGGACAGATTAACATGCAGTACAATAAATGATACAATTCTATTAGATAGCATTAAAATCAAATAAAACAAACACAAGTCATAAAACATGATCATACCAATCGGCACAATTGCCAAATGCTTCTATAAACAAAAATGCCTGGAGTATCTTTCAGAAAAATGTTAAATCTGTTATCATTTTTTTGGTCCTCTGGAAGTAAGTTCCACAATGTGGGATCAATGATGGAGAAGATGGGCCTCGTTATTGTTTGGAATATCAAGTGAATGTTCAAGTGGGATCATAAATAAAATATTAGCAATAATCTTTGGAATAAATGTGCATGTGTGAAGGTAAATTTTAAAGAGATGCGCCGATTTTATAACATTCACGTGCTGCCGCACGCATGCTATGAAATCGGCTACCCGTGCACACATGAGCCCGATTTTATAATGGCACGCATGTGCGTGCGGGTTCCAACTCGTGCACGCAAGGGGGGGTATTTGTAAAAAAAAAAAAAAGGCGCAATGACGCGATTGGGCCTTTGCCCAGATCCCTCCCACTCTGCTCCAATAAAGAAGCAGACTGGGAGGGAACTTCCCTATCCCCAAACTAACCTTCCTCCCTTTTCCCCGCTCCACCCTGACCCCTAAACTCACCCTATCCATCCTATTTTTTGGTTTGTTTCAGAACTTACCTGCTCCTCCTAGCAGGCGTCAGTTCCGCGCGCCAGCTGGCTGCCAGCACGCGCTTCACCGAGGACAGTGCAAAATGGAGCTGTCCTGGCTGGCCCCCTCCCCCGCTCAAACCCCGCCCCGCCCCTTTTAAACACCCGGCACTTCCGCACGTATCAGGAGATACGCGCATGGCCAGGTCGTTATGAAAATGCGCTCAGTGTGCACGCGGCCTGACCATGCGCTTATGTCCCGGGATTTCTATACGCCGGGGATCTAAACTCTGCCCCTTTGTTATATAAATCTATATGCAAATGTACCAAAGAATTACTGCAGAATTTTCTAATCCCATAGCTGCCGGAAATAAGGGACTTTGAGTAGATTGGTGATACTGTTATAATGCACTGAACTCTTAACCCCACTGGTGGCATTATGCCCCATAGTTTATATGATGATACTATACTATTATAATTTAGGGCCAGGGACCATAGGAAAAAATAACATAGCATCCATTCGATAGTGCCATCAGTGTTTATTATTTAAAAAATCATTTAAGGCTAAGAACCGAAGGCATTTAAGGGTAAATTTTCAAACGCGCTGATTTTATAACTGCGCGTGTCGCCGTGCACATGTTATAAAATCCGATATCTGCGCGCACATGTGCGCCCGATTTTGTACTGGCGTGTCATGTGCGCAGGTGCCCATTCATGCACGAGGGGGGGGGGGGGGGGAGGAATTTTAACACACGTGTGCAGATGGAACAGGGCTTTTCCCCAGTTCCCTAATCCCCTACCTATCCTTCCTCCCTTTTCCCTTCTCCTCCCCGACCCCTAAACCCCACCTACCTACCCTCATTTTTTTTTTGTTTTAACAACTTACCTGCTCCTTCAAGAAGTAAGTTGTGCGCGTCGGCCGGCGCACACTTCACCAGCACAGCGCAAAATGGCGCTATCCCGGCTGGCCCCTGCCCCTTTTCAAAATCCCGGCTATTCCGCTCGTACCGGGAAATACGCACGTGTCCGGGCTGTTCTGAAAATGCACTCAGTGAGCTCCGGCCAGGCCACGCGCATATCTCCCAGGATTTCTGCATGCCGGGTTTTTTGAAAATTTACTTTTTACTGAAACAGGGAAATCCTTTACCTACAGTATCTGTAGGTACGGATTAAATCATTAACTGTATCCTTGTATGGAAATACCTATGGGTACCTTATCAGTCATCTTAAAAGAATAAAAGCATATATTGGAAGGCTTTTTCCACACACGTCATTTACCGTGTACTAAGTTATCGCACTACAAGAACAAACTTTAAATTAAAAAAAAACAATGTTTTAGAAGAGACTGGCATGTGACAGCTGAGCAGTTTTCTGGCTATCCATCACAGTTGTTCCCATCCAGTCGTGAAACATCCTCTTTGCCTCAGATACCGACAAAGCAGCAGGAAGTATATAAAGGCAGATGATGCACAGGCTTCAAACCTGGCCCAGTACAGTTAGTGCTGACAGCTAGAGCACAGAAAAGCATTTACCTGTCACTCTCCAGCCACTTTAAGACATCAATTCTCAGCATCTGGCTGTACAGCAGCAACTTCTAAAAAGCCTTCCAACTACCGCTTTTGGGGAAAAGAGGGACTTTCTACATGCTCTTACCTTAAAAAGACAGCCAACAACTTGGAGAGGGTGAATCTGTCGCCACTGTTACTTGGAAACACTGCAGCAAGTATTAAGGTAAACAGTCCTGTATAATAATTATAAAGATCTGATTATAATAAAGCTCTACAACAAACGTTCAATAAACTGCATTTGCCACCTTATATTCAGACCTTCTGAAATACATACACTAACAGTAAGTGCACAGATTTCTTCTGGATACATGAATTACTAACTTGTTAGCAGAATCTCTCCAATGGAACTAACGGTGAAAAATCGCCAATGGTTTGTAAGCAGCGTTTTCTCGCTCCACTTGTTTACCTGGGTCAGGTAAAAATGACTGATTTTCAGTTGGATCTCTGCCCCGCGTATTTGGTTCAGGGTTTTCCAGACGACGTTTTAAGCCAACTGTTGAAAACCGTGAACCAATCCTTGTTGGAGGGGAAAGTTCCAGAAGTTTAAAACATTGTTACTCCAATCTTGAAAAACAGTAAGTTGGATCTGACTGTTTGAAGTAATTATAGAGCGGTTTCAAATTTGCCTTATTTAGCTAAAGCAAATGAAAAAGTGGTAGCCAGACAGATTACGGGGTTTTGGGTTTTTTTTTTTTGATAGTAATGAAAAACTGGATGTGAAACAAGTGGGATTCCATAAGAGATGGACTACAGAAACAGCAAAGGTATTTTGGTTTGATGAGGTGTTACCACGACTAGATGTGGGAAAAACTGTTCCAATAAAGCTTGATTTAACAAGTGCATTTTGACCTGGTTGATTGTATTACTTTCCTTAATGTTTGGAATTTGGTCTTGAGAACCGAGTATTAGTTGGATTGCCACATTTTTGCAAGGAAGATCACAAGCTATTGGTATTTAGAGAGGTTCACCAGGGAATATCACAAGGGTCATCTCTGTCCCCCTTGCTTTTCAATATATTTCTTTACCCCCTTTAGGGAGTATTATTCAGGCTTTTGGCTTTATCCCTATTGTTTATGCAGATGGCACACAACTGATAGCGCCTATGGATAGGGATAGAGATAAGGCAGTCCGTCATCTTGAAAACGGTCTACGGACTGTCAGTGATTGGCGAAGGAAAAAATGGTCTAGTTTTACACTTTAGCAAAACTGAATTATTGCAAATAGAGGACCAACGTTTGTTACGAAAGGATGAGGTAAAATCTTTGGGAGTAACATTAGGTTCTTCACCATCGCTGGAGAAGCAGATACTGCAGGTTGTAAGAAATGCGTTTTTGAGCCTAGAAGTAATCAGGCAGCTGAAACCGTTTTGGGGATTTAATGTGTTAAAAAAAAGGTAACTTATGCCTTAGTTGCATCTCAGATTATTGCAATGTGTTACATTTAAGACTGCCTGGCAAAGTGATTAAAAAGTTACAATACAAAATATGGTATTGCGCCTGATTACAAATAGTCCACAATGGGTCTCAGCAGGCCCTTTGCTTAAACAGCTGCATTGGCTTCCTATTTTTCAGGGTTGAAAATTTAAAACATTGACATTGGCGTTCCGGATTTTGAAAGGGCGATGTCTGCTGCATTTAAAAGATCTTATTTGGTGGTCTTTATTACTCTGAATTTAAGAACAAATTACAGGTCTCGGTTTCAGCTCCCATCGGCAAAGGCCTTTAAGACACGTAGAATACAAAGCCAGGCTTTTTCTGCAGTAATCCCCAAGCTTTGGAATGAGTTACCAGTTAGCCCAAGGAAGAAAATCAATTGTTGAAATTCTGAAAGGGATTCAAAACATGGCTGATATCCCAGGGATGAGAGTTTGTAAGATTGTATTGGATACATGTATAGTACAGCTGAGAGGAATTTTTAAATGTGTTAATACTGTAAATTTGGACTGTCTGTTGGATGTAATATAATTGTATGCAGTACTCTATACTTTGGGTGATTTTTTTTTTTTAAATCTGGAAAGTGGTTTATAAATGTTATTAAATTAAAATTAAATTAAATCAGATGAAAGGGTCAAATGATTGGAATTTCTGAAAATATAAGCTTGTAAATGAGTATCATGCTCCCCTGTATTTCCTAAAATGACATATTCCAACAAGCAGCACGCAAAGACAGGAACTGTGGGCACATGTTAAACCGGCTTCCCTGCTCAGCTCTTATAATGCCCCTTCCGTAATTCACATGCCTGTTTAGTACTCGGCATTTCCTAAAAAATATACTTCAGTTATATCAGATTTCATGGCGACACCCTGATGTGGGCATAAAACCTACTAAGAAATTGTTAGAAGCCAACAATTTATTTCACATGTAGCATTTATATTCAGAACTTTAGAGAAGAAATGAAAACTACTGCTGATGGAGACTAATTCCCAGAGAAATACAGATTGTTTTTTTGGTTTTTTTTTAATTAGTCCTGGATTTATTTATGAGTCTTTGAAAGGTTCAATAGTCAATTTCATAGAATTGTCCAAAAATAAAAGCAGGATATTCTGGTATAAATATAACAATAATCTAAGTTAACTGTGCTTTACATTTCACAAGAAAAATCTATGTTTTCCAACAGGAAAAGAATCTTACCAGATGTTGAAGACAGGATATTAACTATGGCAACTTGGGTGTAGAGAGTGCCTCTTGATAAGAATAATTTGCCAAGAACCACTACAAAAAATTGCAAATTTCAGTGAATACATGAATTACTTTTAAAAATCGCTAGCAATGTACTAGAAATTGAAAGTTATGCCTATGCTGTTGCGAGATAAATGACATCTTTGCAATGGTCCCAGAAGTTCATACTTTAATTTCCCTGAAAGTCTCTGACCACCGAGCCCAGTTGTTCAATATGCTTCATCTCATTTCTCACATTACTTGTGGGACCATTCAAAAGGAATTGCAAAATTAATCACAAGGAAGCAACTGAGAGGGAATATGACGGAAGTTTATAAAATCGTGAGTGGGGTGAAACCGATAAATAGGAGACTATTATTTAGCCTTTTAAATAGTACTAAAATTAGGGGGACACTCCCTGAAACTCGCACGTAGCAGATTTTAAACAAATCGTAGAAAGTATTTTTCCCACTCAACGCAAAATCAGGCTGTGGAATTTGCTGCCAGAGGACGTGGTCAAGCAATCTAGTATAGTGGGGCTTAAAAAGAGGTTTGAATTAGTTCCTGCAGGAAAAGTCCATAAACCATGATTAGCTGGGTGAATTTAAGGAAGCCACTGCTTATCCCTGGAAGAGATCAAACCAAAAACGGATCTACGTTTTGGAATTTATCAGGTATTGGCGACCGAGATTGGCTACTTTCAGGATGCCGGGCTTGATGGAGCTTTGCTTTGACTCAGCACGTCATATCTTATCTTCTAAAGTACAGTTACAAATATAAAACACACAACTTCTAATTGTTTTTAGCTAAAGTTACCCCCACTGAATTCATAAAACAAAGAATCCCATAAAGTCATCCCAACCTCATCCTTCCAAAATCCCCTGCAATCCTCATCCCCAAGGCATCTTCTACCTAAAAACAAATACTTCCCACAATTATGCTTATGTATCGCCCTCTCTAGGACCAAGCAGCGTCAAACACAGGACACGAGAGGAGAGAGGGACCATGTGGGCCACTCAGCCTGCCTATTCCTACCTCCCGCTTAGCTTTCCAATCCCTTTCTGTCCCACAGTGATCCCCTGTGCTTGGCCTATCAATACTGTCCTGGTCTCTGAGGCCGCTCCATGCATCCGACACCCTCTCAGTAAAGAAATATTTCTTTGCATTACCCTTTTCACCTTCTTCCCCTTAACCCCTCATTCCAGAGACTCCCTTCCGCTGAAAGGGACCAGCCTCAATTACAATTCATCCTTGGAAGTATTTACATTTCCTTTCCCTCTTTTATTCCAGGATATACATATTTTGAACTTAAGTCTGCCCCATATGCTTAATGATGAAAAAAACCTGTCTTACCTGTTTCTAAAATGTCTTACTATTTATGTCATTAAATAAGTGAACTGTTAAAGATAGAAAGGCACCAAAGATATCTTCTGTGACTGGATTTAAGTAAAAGGTGAATTTTAAAAGCAGGATGCGCGCATTAATTGGGGGATGTGCAATTATGCTGGGCTCGTGCACGCCGCGCAGATTTTAAAAGCTGCCAAGATACACGGGTATCTACCGCAGTGTGCACATCTGGGAAGATTTCAAAAAGGGGGAGGGCATGGGTGCGGTCTGGATGGGACATGGGCGTTTTGGGGCGTGCAACTGAGATGTGCGCAAAACTACGTACACAATCCGATGCGCGCTGAGGGCCCCTGCCACGCAGCTTTACTTCTGATATGGATGATGTGTAAGGTAAAAGAACAAAGAAACACAGGCAGATCTGCGAGGTTTTAAGGACTGGGTCAAACTGGGGGGGGGGGGGGGGGTGAAGGCTATTAAACTAGGGGGCTTTGGAGGCCCTCTCGGGGACGAACTGATAAAACCGGGGATGGTGTCGGCACGCACCCCTTTCAAAATCCCCCAATTTATGTGGTAGAAGCAGCATTTGTGTGCCAGCAAGCATATGCACACGAATGTTCTAAAAAGGCCAATCTCTGGGCACGGGCCGACGTGTGCGCGCGCACCAACGTGCACCCACATGCAGCTTTGAAAGTTACCGTCTAAATGTGCAAATCAAAGTTTAGTGGAGTAGAAAATGCCCCATTCTACCAAAATACAGGGGACAGAATTCAGTTTAGTTTATAGGAATTTAAATACATTTACACTTAATAAAAACATCTGCTTTGTTAAGCACGGATAAAAAAAAAATGTTAAGAACAAAAGTCCTAACAAATTACAACCAAAAGTGTTTTGAAGGCTTGCTTTTAAGTGTCTGAATACTAAAAACACCAACTTCTTTTCTCTTCTCTTCTATTCCAGTTAAGTGACATTAAAAGAAGAACTTACCACAAAACAGAAGAAAAAACTGACTTTTGCCACTTGACATGCTGTCAGCTTCCCCACAGTTTTCAATACCGACTCATGGCACTTGACAGCTGGATAAGACATGCGAGACAGCTTTGCCTCCAATGCGTGGTTTGACGGGAGCTGTCGCACTTCCATGATATTACTGAATCTTACACGAGGCCTTTTTGGAGCTTGGAAAATCAGAAAGGTGCAAGGGTTAAAGCTTTATCAGCCAACAGGAAAGCGAACACCTGATACAGATGCCAGTGAATAAAAACACTTGAAAAAAGAAATATATATTTGAGAATGTTTAAATGCTGTAATCATTCTTTCTACAAACAATGGCTCTGGCCTACATGCATCCTACTTTTTTAATAAAATGAGGAAAAAGCATTTCCAAAGGACATTTTAGTGGGGACCCAATGTTTGGTTTATATGAAAACCCTTTGCTCCCTTTTCCCTCTGCATATGGCCCTAGTGACACGTTGCTCTTACATGAAGGAGGAGAATCCAGCTCTGTACTGTTTTTAGGACATTTTTGGCAGAGGTTTTCTAGCTCTTTAGCCTTTGATCATACTGTATATCTGTCACAAATCTGCAATTCATTAGAAGCAATATGATCAAGTAAATTTCACTATTATTTGAGCTTATGATTTTAAATGTTTGTGTTCACGTATGTTCCTTTGTGAACCGTTTAGGGTCCTTGACATAGCGGTATAAAAATAAAGAATAACATAACATACATGCATACTCAACTGTTGGCTTGAAAACCACTGAATTATTTGGTTAAACTGTATATTTACTTTGTAAGTACAAGGGTTTTCAAGATCACACAGGTCCTTTCTTCAGATGCCATCTGAAAGACATCCAAAGGACCTCTGTTTTACCACCCCAGTGTGCATATCCTGCGCGGGTGGGACCATAAAAGATTTTATCAGATCTTTGGGGCAAGAACCCTGACTAGCTCTTCTATGTGCCCCTTTCCACAGGGTGGGGATCCTTTTGGTTGGGGGGAAAGGTTTCCTTTCAGGGCCCAGTGCAGGAGTGGCTGACATCCCTGGGAGAGGGTTAAATTGAGTTGCTTACCTGTAACAGGGTGTTCTCCTAGGACAGCAGGATGTTTGGCCTCACACATGGGTGACATCATCGGATGAAACCTGGCATGGAAAACTTATGTCAAAGTTTCAAGAACTTTGACTAGGTACACTGAGCATGCCCAGCATGCCCTATTATCATGCATCCACACAAAATCCCTCTTCAGTCTCCTAAGATAGAATTACGATTAAAATGATAAACAGGAGAAACTCAACTCTGTGGGGTGGTGGGTTTCATGAGGACTAGCATCCTGCTGTCCTAGGAGATCACCTATTATAGGTAAGCAATTCTGCTTTTCTTCTAGGACTAAAAGGATGCTAGTCTCTAGCTACAGGCTGCTCCCTAACATAAAAGAGGACAGACAGACACCAACCAGGTGCCAACGGGCACAACAATAACAGTGTTGCTGGTAAAAAGAGGGGGAGACAGCCTGAACCCAAACAATGGCCCTTAGGCAGGGCGAGTTGGATTCTACACCTCAAAGAGATTACAGAGGTCAGACTGGCCGAACCTGCTGTCTTGTCAGCCATCCCTATCCAGACAATAGTGAGATATGAATGTGTGGAGAGAAAGAATGTTGGCAGGGCGATTGACTGGTTAAGATGGAAATCTGTCACTACCTTAAGCAGGAACTTAGGGTGCATACGCAGGCACCATGTCATGATAAAACTTGGTATAAGGTGGATCAGTCACCAAGGCCTGGAGATTGCTGACCCTGCGTGCTGAAGTGACTGCCACCAAAAATATAACATTCCAGGTCAAGTACTTCAGGTCATAGGTGCATAGCGGCTCAAAAGGAGCTTTCATCAGTTGAGTGAGCACCACACTGAGGTCCCAAGACACAGTGGGAGGTCTTAGGGGAGGCTTCAACTGAAGCAGGTCCCGCATGAAGAGTGTAGTTATAGGCTGTACAGAGATGGGTGTACCATCTACACCTTGGTGGTATGCGCCAACTGAAATTAAATAGACTAACAGAGTTGGTTTTCAAGCCAGCCTCCAAAAGGTGCAGAAGATAAATCAAGCAGTTTTTGTGTGGGGCGAGAGAACGGATCTAGGGCTTTCTGCTTACACCACACGGAAAACCTCCTCCACTTCAGTCTGTAGGATTTTCTAGTGGAAGGCTTTCTAGAAGCTACCAGGACCCGAGTCATATCTTCGGAAAGATCAAGAGGCTGCAGAATCAGCCTCTCAATATCCAGGCTGTGAGCGACAGGGCTTGGAGGTTGGGATGCTGGAGCCTCCCCTGATCCTGCGTGATGAGTTATGGGGAAGTCCCCAGTGATCGTTTTCTGGAAGGACAACACCCGGAGTAGAAACCAGACCTGTCTTGGCCTATAAGGGGCTATGAGGATCACGGTCCCTCGGTCCTCTTGAAACTTCAGGAGAGTCTTTGTTACTAGAGGAACTGGAAGATATGCATACAAAAGACTCTTGTCCCAATGGCGAGCAAAGGTGTCAGAGGCTGGCTAGCCATCTGACCTGTACAGGGAGCAGAACTGAATCACCTTCCTGTTGCAGGGAGACGCAAGTGCACATCTGGGTTTCCCTAGAGGCGGAAGATCTGATTTGCTACCCCCTGATCCAGTAATCACTCATGGAGTCTGAAGGCTCAACAGTCTGTCCGCTATCATATTCTCTGTTCTGGCTAGATACATGGCCCGGAGCACCATCCCGTGGATCAGAGCCAAGGACCAGATCTGGACCACTTCCTTACATAGGACCCTGTGCCTCCCTGCTTGTTAATATACACCATAACTACTTGGTTGTCTGTTTGGATCAGGACAATTTTGTTGGCCAGCCAATCCCTGAAAGCCCAAGTTGATTTAACATTGTGCTTCCTAGGCGGACCATAGACCCTGGGTGTGGAGCCCCTCCACATTAGCACCCCACCCCAGGGTGGACACATCCATGGGTAGAGAGAGTTTGGAAAGATATTCCCTGCTCCAAATATGAGAGAGCTCGCCACCAGGCCAAGGAGTTCCGGAGAGACAGAGTGATGCGGATGTGAGCCTGAAGGTCCTGGCGCCACCGAGACTTTAAGGTCCATTGAGCTCTGTGCATGTGTAAACATGCCAAGGGAGTGACATGGACAGTTGCGGCCATGTGACCCAAGAGCCTCAACATGTGCTGAGCTGACACCTGCTGGCTCTGTTGAATCACCACCGCTATGAATGTCAAGGTGACCACTCTGGAGCGCAGTAAGAAGGCTTTTGCCTGAGCTGTGTCTAGAAGAGTCCTATGAAGTCCAACTGAGGTGATGGGCTGCAATGAGACTTCAGGTTGACAAATCCTAGTGACTCCAACACCCAGATGGTCAAGCGCAAGGACTGATCTGCCCCTGCCTGAGAGGTGCTCTTGACCAGACAATCATCCAAGTAAGGGAAAACATGTACTCCCAGCCTGCGGAGGTATGCTCCCACCATGGCCAGACACTTTGCAAAGACATGTGGGGCCGGTGCTACGCTGAATGGCAACACTCTGAACTGGAAGTGCTGTTTTCCCACCACAAATCTAAGATACTTCCTATGACTTGGAAAGATCTCGATTGAGTGTATGCGTCCTTTAAATAGAGGGAGCATAGCCAGTTTACTTTTTGCAGGAGGTGAATCAGGGTGCCCAAAGAAACCAGCTTAAACTTTTCTATTTTTAGAAACTTGTTCAAGGCCATCAGGTCTAGGATGGAACGCAGTCCCCCTGTTCTCTTTGGAATCAGGAAGTACCAGCTCTCTTTGCCCTGGTGGGACAGGCTCAACCGCTCTGGCCGTTAAGAGGGCAGAGAACTCCCATAACAGTACCTCCTGATGTACTATTGGCCCCCAAAAAGGGCATGGAGGAGAATTTGGCGGGACACCAAATAGGTTCAATCGGTACCCTTGGTGGTCGATGGACAGAATCCACTGATCTGAGGTTATACTAGGCCACTGATTCATAAAGAACCATAGCCTGCCCCTAACTGGGGGGTTCCAGCATCTCAAGTACAGGTGGCTGGCTTATACTCCCTACGATCCAGTCAAAACCCCATCCTGGGATTTGGCTTGGATTTGGGAGCTCACTGCAACCTGTGACGACCTCAGGAGCTCACCCTCTGCGAATGGGAGTGAGAGGCCGGAAGATAATATTTCCTCTGATGGTAGAAAGACCTCCTCTGACCCAACCTCGCAGACCTCCTAGCTGCGGCGGGCAGGTCTGAAGTGCTGGCAGAGAGATGCTGGAGGGTCTCATGGTTATCCCGTAACTGGGCCACCACGTCCCTCACCTTATCTCCGAAGAGCTTCTCTCCTGTGCACAGCAGGTCAGCGAGACTTTCCTGTAACTCCAGCCGGAGATCTGAGGTCCGCAGCCATACCATTCTGCAGGTGCTGATTCCTGCTGCAGAGACTCTCACTGCCATCTCAAAAACATCATAGGTGAAGCCCACCTCATGTTTTCCGCAGTCCAGGATCTGACACACCAGCGACAAGGTGTTTTGCTTCTGTTGAGGCAGCCGCTCGGCCGCCTCCTGTACCAGCTTCCAAAGGTTGCAAGAGTACTGGCTCATGTAGAGCTGGTAGGAGACGATGTAAGCAATGAGCAATGTCCCCTGAAACATCTTCCTCCCAAGAGCATCCATCACTCTGTGATCCTTCCCCAGGGGTGCCAAGGCATGAGTCAGAGAGCACTTGGCCCTCTTGAGAGAAGATTCGACCACTACCGATTGGTGTGCCAGCTGATGCTTTTCGAATCTGGTAGCCTGTTGGACTAGGTAAACCCCATCCGTCTTCTTGTTCACAGGAGGAACTGCGAGGGGGTGCTCCCAAATCCTCAGCAGCAACTCCTTAAAGATCTCATGTACAGAGACCACCATGATCTCTTTAGGAGCCTCCACGAACTGGAGGATTTCCAGCATCTTGTGTCTGGCATCCTCCTCCATCATTAACTGAAACGGGACGGTTTCCACCATCACCCTTACAAAACCTGTGAAGGCTAGGTCCTCAGGAGGAGATGGTTATGAGAGGAGACCCTCAGAGTCCTCTGAGGAGGATTCTGTAGTGTCGTCCTTCGAAGGGTCATACGGGGCCTCATTCTCACTGTATTCTAACGGGTTAGGGCCTTGGGTGCTCGGCCTTCATCCAGAAAGCTTAGGAACTGGTGGCACCGGTGCTGGCCCTAGCAAAGCTGGATGGGGGCTGAAGGCCTCTGTGCCGTTTCCGGCCTCGATGGATTCCTCCTTGGAGGAACCCTCTCTGAAATCAGAAAGTACCATATTAGTCAGGGGAAGCATCGGTGCCCCGCCAGGCATTGATGGCCTCTTGGGAACCAATGCCAGCTCGATTGGTAACACACCGATGAGCATATTGAGCCGTTCCAACGCAGTTCCAGCAGGAAGCACGGGCATCGATACCGTTGGTACTGCTGGCTCAATGCCCTGCAGGGCATGACTGACTACCAGCTGGACTCTCCACTTCAACTCCTCCTCAAAAGTTGCAGATGCCAAAACGGACTTGGAGGCAGGAGTGGCTAGATCTTCCTTGGATCCCCTAGGTGGATCGGCAACTGACACCAGGACTAGTGGAAACCATCACAGACCCCCGGCATTGAGTGACCTCGCCACGGGGTCACTTTGGGGGCGTCATGGCAGAAACCATCGAAGGTGACCAGTGCCTATGCTTCCTTGGGTTCCCTTGGTGCTCGGCCCAGTCTTTCCTCAATGTCCTCAACCTGGAAGAGACCAACAGGGGTCGGTTCCTGGTGCCCCATCTGCCAGTGGCATCAATGGAGCCGATGGCCCCGCCAATGTTGATGGCTTGGTGTCCATCGGTGTCGATGCCACCATTGTAGACATCGGTCTCGAACTTTCTCGCCCCAAAGAGCTTCTCCATCTTGTCGAGGTGAGCGTGACATTCCTTCAGGATCATTTGGTCGCACAGGCAGCACCCCTGGACATTGTGCGATGCCCCCAGGCAAAGGATGCACACATTCTATGGGTCCTTGATGGACATCGTTCTCGGGCACTGAGGGCATCGATGGAAACCCGATGCGGTCATGATCAAAGTGAACTGAAAGGGCAAAAAAAACAAGTGGTGATGGCAGGCATAAGAACATTATATCAAAATGATGGTATACCTGGTTTCTGCATTAAATACCTTATTCAAGCTGTCATATATATTTATATATTTATATATATATTTTATACTATTCTATTTATTATTTATTTTATTTCAAGTTAGTTATTTACACCATTATCTATTTTATTACATGTTATTTACTATATAGATTCTCGTCATTTGATGAGTCACTGTTGTTTATTTAATATTTATTCTCATGTTCTGAAACTCCGTTTATTGTAACGCCTCACCGCGATTGTTTTGTTTTATGTAAACCGACCTGATTTGATATTTGTATCGAGAACGTCGGTATATAAAAATGCTAAATAAATAAATAAATAAATACTACAGAGAGATATATAATTTTGTAGGACCACTACTCATAGGGTCAAGGTATTTTACCAGACTCTCTTTATGGTCTCAGGTCCATTTTACTTTATATATATTTTTTGTGATTTTTTCATTATATCATAAATCTTTTCTTTCCACCAAACTGATGAGAGCTCCAAAATTCAAATAGATGTAAATACTGCGAATCAAAGTCAGATGATAACAATGTCACTTTTTTCAGTCTAAATGCAAAGCACTTCAGCATAAGAACATGCCATACTGGGTCAGACCAAGGGTCCATCAAGCCCAGCATCCTGTTTCCAACAGTGGCCAATCCAGGCCATAAGAACCTGGCAAGTACCCAAAAACTAACTCTATTTCATGTTATCGTTGCTAGTAATAGCACTGAGGCACTGCCGCCATGGGGGGAAGGGGAACGGAAGCGAAATAAAACTTACCGAACTGCCGAAAAACTTGGCTGGAGACTAAGGGGAACCGGAGAGGGACCCGTGCCGAGAAAAAACATAAAGGACCGAAAAAAAAAAATCAGTGGAAAGTTTTCCAAGGCATTATTAGACAAAATGCCATGAGCTAAGAAAAACTGCGATGCAAAAGCTCCACGGAAAAGAGACTGAAGAGGGACCCCTCGTGGACACATGGTATAAGGCATGCTGGGCATGCTCAGTGTACCCAGTCAAAGTTCTAGAAACTTTGACATAAGTTTTCCGTGCCAGGCTCCATCCGATGATGTCACCCATGTGCGAGGACTACCATCCTGCTTGTCCTAGGAGAATCTCTCTTCTCTGTAAGTACTGTGCGCCCAAATAAAGACGCTGGACGCACTGGGTTAGTGTCCGAAATTAATGTCTTTACTGATAACTTAGGTGCAAATGGCACAATAAATATGTTTCCAGCACCACAGTCTTTCTGGTTCTTTTTACAATCCTTTTCCTTTGTCTGTGCAGAAGTCTTAAGTAGGCAAGGGATCTGTCCTCCCTCCCTGATTAGATGAGGAGAAGGTGCCGTTGGGCACGGTAACCTTTAAGCTGGCCAGGAAAACCCCTTGCACGATGGCCTAAAATCCTGTCCATACACAGAGAGTAAACTGTCTCTCTTTTCAGGGACCAAAGACTCTGAATAGGTGTCCTCCAGGATATTTACAGTTCTTGTATTCACGGTTAGCAGTTCTTCCACTTTCTTAGAATTATACAGACTTAATCTCTCCTCTGGATCCCTTATGGGAGGGATCCCTGGTTCCAGGTTACTTACCCTGCTCCAATGCAAGAAGGAAGCAACAACCAAAAAATCTTCCCCCTGGATGTATCAACTTAATGTCCTTTTCCCTTAACCGAATATAACACCAGAGTTACTCCTCGCAATGAGTCACCACCTCTGAGGGCAGTTCTTCCCTATCCCTGGGCATGCCGAACAAAGGGTTCCCTGTGCCCTAAATTGAAGAAAGGCCCAGGTGTCCATTGAGGCTCCTACTACAAAAAGCTCAAAATCCCCAAAACAACCCAAAGGGTATCCAAATCAGCTAGGGTAGACTGGCAGGACCAACCTCCTGACCCTGGTCAGAACTCCCAGGCTGGGTTGGCCTGTTCCCTCTGACTGGGCCTGAAAATACAACCAAAAATAATTGCTTACCACTTGCTAACTTTCCAAAAATCATACATGACTGTCTCCAGACTCTCAGGTGAGAGCCTTTATATAGCCTCCCAGGGGGACTGAAATTTGAATGGGTCCTCCCCATCCACTAATCTAGTCTTGCTATCATCTTTCCTGGACATACTGGTAACTGAAGAATGGCTCTCGGTGACATGTATATAGTCATCTTCAATACAAAGAATCGGGCCTGCCCCAAGTCCAGCTCAAAAAAGAACTGTGATTTATATCTGAACAGGTTTCTCCATTTTTGTGATGTGAAAAATTTGTTTTTAAAAACACAGACTCTGTATCTTTGGTAACATTTTCAGTTTTAAATTTATTTCACACAGAAATTCAACTAATAACAAACATGAAGCATACATGAGGAGATTGCAATTTAAAAGTTCCATCAATCACACGATAACACAGTTTGCACTCACTTTTTTCTGTATCGTTGTTGTCAGCACCACCAAATTTTTCACTTGGCAAATCGTGAAATTTTACCGGAACATAGAGAGGTTCACTCTGTGAAGCAAGGCATGACATTATGCAGGATGGACAGTAACATGCTAGACATAGCAAGCTGCACGTCTAATGAAAAACCTGAATTTTAAGCAACAAAAACACTAAATGAAAAGGCAGTGTAGGCGCTGTGCATAAACACTTCCTCACTCAACTGTGCCAAATATAGCATACAGATATAATATTAGATTTCTTCTCAAGTTCAGTTCTGTTCTCACACTGATAAAACAGACCATGATGAACAGAAGATCAATTCTTCTGCCACCTATTGCATACTTTTTTCCTGCTCAAGCTTGAGAAGGCTTTAAAACTATGAACCCAATCAATAAGTATGCATGCTTTCCTAGGATGAATTTCAATGCATCATTTTCAAAAGGGTAACTGAACAGTGTTCCCATACACTGTGCAAGGCACAGTGCCTACTTGAGATTAGGTTAGCTTACCAAAGAATTGTTTATGGTGTTGTCTGTAGTACAAGCAGCAAAGTAGCCTTCTGGGTCTGCAAACTAAATGCACAGAATGGGATTTAAGTTGCAGTGTAACCAAGACTTCACACAAATAGTTCAAATACTTAACACAAGTGAAACAAAATTGGCTGAAATGTTGTCTATTAGTTTTGTTAAAAATAGAGAGCCCAATATTTAAAAAAAAAAATGATGAGCACTTAAAGTTTGGCATATAATGTCAATTTTCAGTCAAACTTAGAAGCCGACATTTTTGGCTGAAAATGTACTTACATTTAGAGCCCTAAAACTTAGGCTTCTAAATTTAGGGCTGATTTCATTTAGGCTCCTAAGTTAGGTGCCCAATGCTGAAAATCAGTGCTAAGCCCCTAACTTCTTTTTTTTTCCCTGCCCTAACTCCACCGCTGTAACCAGGCCCTGAAATTTAGAAGCCTAGTGAAATTAGGAGCTTAAATTTAGGGAATCAGCCCTAGTACATTTTTAAAAGGGCCAACGCAGTTAGGAGCCTAAAGCCTTTGAAAATCGGCCTCATAGTACTGAAGATTGAAAACTGTGTAGAAATACTTGACGCTAAAACTTAGTTTGGGTATTGCTTTAAGAACCTGTTTTAGAACTCAATGAAGTTTCAGAGTAGAAACACTGTATATGGACTTCCACAGCAATCTATGCTGCATAATGGATGAAATATAAACATGCAAAGCAAGTCAGGTCAGTTAATCCAGAACTGTAAACAGATGAATAACGTTCACTTTCAGCTACAGATTTATTGCAATTAAAACAGTGGAAATTACCAGAGGCAATTTTTGCCCCGGGCAGGTGCGGAAAGAAGAAGGGTAACAGGTTTTGATGTAGGAATTCTATTACTTCTATAATAAATCAAAGGGCACAGTTGCTGCTGTGCAATAAAACAAAACCCCATTATCAACCTTCAAGTTCCGCAGTTTTGTTCTCGTTTGCTATGAGGCTGTAGAAAAACAACCCAGTTCCACGGTGTGGGAATCATCGCTGCTACACTTCATACCAGTTATCATGAGTGAGCCATGAACTCCTCTGTAAAGAGTATTCCACTCACAATCATTAAACAGCAGCCTTGACTGAATACCACAGGAGACGTGAAGCACAGAAATGATGGCAGGAAAGGACCAAATGGTCCAGGCCAGCCTACCCAGCAAGCTTATGGAGGCACCAGCCGCGCCATACAGGTCTCCCCCATAAAGGTATCAGCAGGGGGTGGCAGCTGCCGTGCAAGTTACCCCCATACTTAGTTACCCAAACTGTTAAAATCAGGGCCCTGGTTGGTTGCTGCCCGAGTCTAACTCCCCATTATCTCTTGCCGTTGAAACAGAGAGCAATGTTGGAGTTTCATCACAAGCATAAGGCTTATTGGTTAAGGGTAGTAACCGCCACTCCAGCAGGTTACCCCCATGCACTCTTTTCCTCATTTCCATCCTCTAACCTTTAGGGATCCTCAGTGTTTATCCCATGCCCCTTTGAAATCTTTCACCATTTAATTGTGCATTGAGTAAAAAATATTTTCTATTTGTCTTAAATGTATTACCTAGTAATGTCACTGTGTCCTCCCTAGTCCTTGCAATTTTTAAAAGAGTGAACAACCGATCCACACTTACCCATTCCACTCCATTCATTATTTTACAGACCTCTATCACATCTCCCCTCAGCCGTCTCTTTTCTAAGCTGAAAAACCCTATTCTCATAGAGAATCGTTCCATCCCCTTTATCATTTTGGTTGCCCTTCTCGGTACCATTTCTAATTCCACTATATCTTTGTTGAAATGCGATGACCAGAATTGCACACAGGACTCAAGGTACAGTCACAACATTGAGCGAGACAGAAGTTAGTAGGATATTCTCGGTTTTATGCTCCATTCCTTTCCTAATAATTCCTAGCATTCTATTTGCTTTTTTTGACACCCACCACACACCGAGCAGAGGATTTCAACATAATATCCACAATGACGCCTAGATCCTTGTCCAGGGTGCTGAGTCCCAATTTTGAATCTTGCATTGTGTAGATATAATTTGGGTTGCTATTCCCTATGTGCATCACTTTGCACTTGTCCACATTAAATGTCATCTGCCATTTAGATGCCCAGGCTCCAAGTCTCACAAGGTGGCAAATCAACTGCACAAATAGTGAGAAAAAGAGTAAGAGGCTGGCAGCTCAATAAGAAATAGGAAGATCTATCCTTTCTGTTCCCATATTTTTATTAATTTTCACAAAACTCTTTTTATACAATTCCCTCCAACTGAACATTATGGGATAGATTTTAAAAGCCTAAGCCCGTAAATCCAGGTGGATTTACGGGCATGGGGGAGGGGGGGGGGGGTACGAGCGCCGGGCCTATTTTCAAAAGGCCCGGCGGTGTGCGTAAAGCCCCAGGACGCTCATAAGTCCTGGGGCTTGAAAAAAATGGGCGGTCCGGGGGCAGGGACGTGGCCAGAGGCCTCTCTTCGGCCTCTGGGCTTGGGGATCGCGCGTCGGCACTTGGCTGGCGTACACAAGTTACGCCTGCCTCTGCCTCCGGCAGGTGTAACTTCTGGGATAAAGGTATGGGGAATTTTTTTTTTGTGCTGGGGGGCGGGACGAAGGAAAGTTCTCTCAGAGGCCACTCCGATTTCGGAGTGGCCTCGGAGGGAACGGGGAAAGCCATCGGGGCTCCCCTAGGGCTTGGCGGGCGCAAAGTGCACTAGTGTGCACCCCCTTGCGCGCGCCGACCCTGGATTTTATAACATGCGCACAGCTGCGTGCGTATGTTATAAAATCAGGCGTACATTTGTGTGCACCAGGTAGCGCGCCAGGTAGCGCGCACAAATGTACCCCGTCTGCGTACCTTTTAAAATCTGCTCCTATATTAACTCATTTGGGAGGATACTATCATAATAGGCAATATATTTTATTTAATGATACACCCAACCAAGAAACAGCAATTAAGGCACCTGGGACAAATCTACATTTTTCAGGTTTCCAGAAATTTTCTATTACATTTGTCAGATGCAACAACTTCATATTGGTAAGTCGAACATACAATATCCATGGAAAAGTATGTCCAACATGACAGGCTCTCCTGACAGCGGACACAGAAGTTCTGCGAATAGCAATTGTACTTTCACATTGACTGACTGCCAGGCGCAAGCTACGTGCATCTTGCAGCATGTGTAACGCCACGTTACACATGCTGTGTTTTCATATGGTTTACCTGCCTGAGACATAACATGCATACTTCTTATAGCATGTGTAACACTATACGTACATTCATATAAATTCCCCACCAGACACACTATGGGGGTAATTTTCAAAAGGATTTAAGTGCTTAAAACTGGGTTTTACGCGTGTAAGTGGACTTTTGAAAATAGCTACAATGTATGCTACTAAATTGTCAAAAGATTTTACCCGTGTAAGTGCACTTAGGGAGGATATCTTTCAAAGAACTATGGGTATATGGCCATGTGTTGTTTTATCACAGTATTTTCTAACCTGCAAGTATTATAAAATAGGTGCATTTTTACCCTGTGACATAACGTGTGTATGTATGCTTACATGCAAATACATGCAATGCATTGAAGCTATGAATATCAATTACTTTTCCTCCTTCTTTTAAAAAGATATGCATGTACATTTTAAGTGTGAAAGTAACGGAAGTCACGATTTACGTGTGCAAGTCGGCCAATTTTAAAACGTGCACGTTAAGGAAATTATCCAGTTTACCACTTAATCCACCAATTCTCTCAGTCCTACTCCAGGTCATTGAGACCTTCCTGGTTCTTCAGTCTGCGCTCCCCCCCCCCCCCAGTTCATCCAGTCCTCCAACCCAGCCAATACTACAGGATAAACACATTTAATATCACTTAAGCCAGATAAAATACACAAGTAGGTTGGCAAATGTACGCATTTATCTTTTAAAATAGCAACTTGAGTGCATATTAGTCCCATCTCGGAATGCCCCTAGACCACCCCTTTTTTCCATGCCTATATGTTCCCACAAAAATGAAAATATATATATTTGCGACTTTTATAAAATATGAAATCGTTTAGAGATTGCGTATGCATGTACATGCTAATTTTTACATGTGTAAACTTTTGAATATTTACCCATAAGCAATGGGCTTTTGAAAATTGCTATAATATATTTATGCACATAAATCCTTTTGAAAATTACCCCGAGGTTGATTTTAAAATGAGCCCGCGTGTTCCCCATACACGCTCATAACAGTGCGCAAGCAAGGATTCACTGGAATTTTTAATTGTGCATGCGTATGTTTTAAAATGCACCAACCATGTGCAAGTATGTTCCTAATTTTAAGAGGTTACACGAGCACAGCTAGCGCGCATCTTCCATAGGACCTTGTCGGCTTTCACATGCGTGTGTCGGCAAAGTTTACAATCTGCTTAGCGAGGCACAGTCTCGGTTTTGCAAGTAGCCCACCAGTTTGTCCAGTTAACAGCGAGGTCTTTCAGGCCTCACTAATTCTTCATCCTACATGCCCCCTAGTTGATCTGGACCCTCACCTATAAGTCCTAAAACTGGAAATCTACAGAATTGCTTCTCCTCAGGAGCAGTAGTAAAGTTATGCGGTTATCTAATGTATGGGCGCTGCGGATTTCATTTTTAAAATTCAGAGTTACGTGTGTAAGTCTTGGCCCCACCCTGGAACGCCCATGCCCTGCCCCTTCCTCCACCCCCCCCCCCCCTTATTCCTCATCCTTTTTAAAATCCATGTTGCTCGCGGGCGGGCCACACGTGTGTGTATGCAAGCATTTTTGCGCGAGCAATGCTTTTAAAAAATCGACCTGAATGTGTGTACTTCTCACACCAGTTACAAATCTAGGGATGTGCCTTAATATATTTTTTTTTTTTTTTTTTAACAAATGTGCTTTTCATAACAAAAACAAGTCTATTTTTGGTGTGTTCCAAATGAAACAAACTGTAGTAAATAGACACCCAAAAATATCTAAAAAATGTTTGGGTATTTTCAGTTCCTTAAGAAAAAATGAACATTAAAAATATAAATAACAAAGGAGCCTTCCTGCACGCCTCCCCTCCCCCGGGCTCCTCTGCCTACCATCTCACCACCTCCCCAGTTGATCCAAGCCCAGTTGGGGCCTTCCTGGCCTCTCTTCCCAGCCATGTAAATACACCCAGGCCAGAGCCTCCTGACCCCACACTTATTTATTTTTATTGACTACATGCATTCAGCATGAAACATTTTATACACGAGACAATACAATTTGCCCAGAACACATCAGTTCTGTGGTCAATCAGTAGTACTGCTTTGTATACTTACTCCTTTTTATACTTACTCCTTTTGCGGGGGTCTTGAGTGAAGGAAGGAGAAGGTGCAATCCCCAACTGCTTCTGCCCCGCCGGCACCATTTTGTTTATCTTCAACACTGGGGCCGGCGTCATTTGTTCAAGGGAAGCTGGCGAGACAGTAGTGACTGGGAATCGCTCCTGCTCCTTTCTATACGCAAGACCCCGAGGTTCCCTGCCCCAGCTGCACATGGCTCGACCTAGCTGAGGGATAGGCTGGCCCGACATGTCGGTGGGGTGGGCAGGTGGGAGGAGGCACAGGGCCTGAGGCACGAGAGGCAAAGGGGAAGGGCCCCTCCTAAGAAGAGCCAAATCGGGGCCTCATGTTAAATCTTTATTTCAGTTTGCCACACAAACTGAACCAAACTAAACATTACGCACACCAAAACCAAATAGAGCCCTGCCCCAAAACCAAATATTTTCTCCCTTGCACATTCCTACATAGCACTGGCTGTACTTTCACATGGGAAACGTATAAAATGTCAAAATCATTTTAATTTAATTTCTTCCTTAATTAACCTTCCAATTCTGGGTAGGATACTGAGAAGGAAATCCCAAAAAGTGATGGCAAATATTCTTGTTCAAGCGTGACACGCACAGCGACCAATTCACACATCTAACAAATTAGATATTGAGAGATTCCACAAAGTATGAGTTTTTAGGAAGGATTTGTGTAATTTGTTAATTATTTTTTACTTTTATGTTTTTCTACATTTATGTAAACTGTTTTGACTAAACTTTGTTTGTAAAAGCGGTATAGAAATACTTTTAAATAAATAAATAAACTATTCTTCCAGTTATTAAGAAGAAGTTTGAGGCCAAGAACAGCAACACAGGAAAATGTGGGAGGGAGGCTCTGAAAGCCAAATTTAGACTCTTAGGTAGAAAGCTGAAATCCAGAACCTCCAGGGTGGCATTCTCTGAAATGCTCCCTGTTCCACGCACAGATCCCAGAGACAGGCAGAGCTCCGGAGTCTCAATGCGTGGATGAGACTATGGTGCAAGGCAGAGGGATTCAGTTTTGTAAGGAATTGGGGAACCTTTTGGGGAAGGGGAAGTCTTTTAAACTAAATCAAAGGGGAAAGCCGACAGTCGCTCAGTAGCGCATGGTTTGGAGGAAGGTATCTTCAAAGGATACTAATAAGGCATTAGAGTTAGGGCATCCCGACAGTGAGGGTCCAATAATAAGAAAAGAAGTCCAAGTGCCTACAATTAAAAACTCACCTGAGCTAAAAGATTTCAATTTATCCCTTTCAACTGAAAAGCAGAATGTTAATACACATAAAAACCACACTTTGAAATGTTTGTATGCTAATACCAGAAGTCTAACAAGTAAGATGGGAGAATTAGAATGTATAGCAGTAAATGATGACAGACTTAATTGGCATCTCAGAGACATGGTGGAAAGAGGATAACCAATAGGACAGTGCTATACCGGGGTGCAAATTATATCGCAATGATAGAGAGGAGCATCTTGGTAATACTGTGGCGCTTTATGTCCGGGATGGCATAGAGTCCAGCAGGATAAAGATCCTGCATGAGACTAAATGCACAATCGAATCTCAATGGGTAAAAATCCTTTGTGTTGGGGAAGAGTATAGTGATAGGAGTATACTACCATCCACCTGGTCAAGATGGTGAGACGGACAGTGAAATGCTAACAGAAATTAGGGAAGCTAACCAAATTGGTAGTGCAGTAATAATGGGAGATTTACATTACCTCATCACCACAATAAAGGTAAGTGTATGGTCAATTTCAAGTACACCTAATTTCATTCATTCATAAAAAATTTTTATTAACTTAAACAACTTATGTACTAATTTGTATCAACAGTCAACCATATACTCACAATCAAATACAAAGCAATTTATATATCCACTATTTACATAACAAGATATAAAAAATATCAAACACATATAAGACATAAAAAAAATGACCAAATATCATACACACATCCACATATGTACAAGATAAAATCTAATCAAAGGCAGCTCAGCAACGATCTCAGAAGTTCTCTCTAATACAGATAATACATAAATTCTTCTTGGAGAAGCAACCAATTTTTCATTTCACCACATAGATCTTCATAAGAGAAATCATCCCTAGATTTACATACTAAAGTGTGGTCCTTTATTAAGAAAGAAAGGAATCCCGACCAGGGCCCAAGTTTCGCCTCCAAAACAAGGCTGCTTAGGGGAAAAACTGGGCACACTTCAGCGGGGAAAGAATCTCATATTGCCAAAGTCAAACAAAAAAACCCACTACTCCAATGAAGTTCTTCAAGCGACAAAAAGTCTCACAGCGTTGCAGCCTGCACCAAACTGACCTGACCAAAGCTACTGTTTACCCTAATATTGACTGGGTAAGTGAAACATTAAGATATGCCAGGGGTCATGTGGTGTGATGCTCCGGTGAGGACATGTTCTCGACCGGCTCTGGGTCTTTTGCCCTCAATCCTGCCCAATCATACCAATTATCAACGCAGAGTACCACAACAAACTTTGGTAAGCCTCCCGCACGTGAGCGTAGACACTTATAAGACTAGATCTCCATCTGGAATGCCTGCAGAACCAGCTAAAAAAAACCAAAAAAAACCCGACACTGACAAACTGAGGCCTAGTACAACCAAAATGGCCACTGGCTCCGAGCCACCGAATCACGGTGGAATAGATGCAGAGTCATTAACAGCACGGACTCAAGCGGTAGCAGCCGCACTTTCAACTAAACTGGACACAATTTTGGGCCAGCTGTCCGAGGTCCAGATCACTCTGCGAGAAATGGCCCCCTGAACAGATCACTTAGAGGGCCGAGTACTACACCTTTATGGGTCCTCTTTAATCATAGGTCCAATAGGTCACTATTTGCTCAACAAAACACATTTTTTTTTTTCCTCTTAACTTTTTATCTTTTTTTTTTTTTTAAAGTTCAAAAGGGTATTACTTCCCTGTCGGAGTCAGAAGTCCGTTCAAAAGGGTATTACTTCCCTGTCGGAGTCAGCAGTCCGACACGCGCGTTTCGAGAGCCGCTGCCTCAGGGGACGTATTAAGCTGACTCTCTCTACCCAACACTCCTCCGGTCTCTTCACGGGGTGCTGCTACGGGCAACTTTTGGTTTGTAACAAGTTTGTAAGTCCCTTACAACTTCAGACCTGTCACCATTTTCCTGATTGTTGAGCAAACAGTGAACTACTGGACCTAGCTACCTTATAAATGGGCTCTGACCGACGGCCCGCAAATGCGCAGTAGAGAGCAGCTCTACCGCGCATGTGCGGGCCAGCACGTTGGTCAGAGCCGTGCGTGCCCGAAACAAAAAACATGGCGGTGGGGCCGCAGGAGCGGCGGCGGCCGCGAAGCAGGAGCGGGAGGAGGAGTAGAGGCACCGCGCGCGAGTGACCCCCCCCCCCGAGATCTGCCGGCAGGAGAAGCAGCGCCGCGCGCGCGCGCGCAACACCCCCCCCCCCCCGAGATCTGCCGGCAGGAGCGGGCAGCGCCGTGCGCGTGCGGAAAGCAGCAGCGCCGTGCGCGAGTGACACCCCCCCCCCCCCGAGATCTGCCGGCAGGAGAAGCAGCGCGCGCGCGGGAGTGACACCACCCCCCCCCCCCCAAGATCTGCCGGCGGGAGGAGAAGGTGGTGAGAGGGAAGGTGAGAGAGAGAGAGAGAGAGGGAGGGAGGTGACAGAGGGAGGTGAGAGAGAGGGAGGGAGGGAAGGTGAGAGAGAGGGAGGTGTGAGAGAGGGGGAGGGAGGTGTGAGAGAGAGGGAGGGAGAGAGGGGAGGGAGGGTGAGAGAGAGGGGAAGGGAGGTGAGGGAGGGAGGGAGGGGGGATGAGAGGAGGGGGGTGATGAGAGTGAAGGAGGAGGGAGAATGAGGGGGAGGGAGTGGGAAGGAAACGGACCGAGCCCCGTTGTTACGGGCTTAACGGCTAGTGATTAAAAAAACTACAAGCTCATTTCACCCGCATCTGGGATCCAATTGACTCTCTTCTCAAGACCGTGGACTAATTTGATTGGTGGGACGTTTCTGGACGATACTTACCATTCAATTCTGGAGTTCTTCTGAAGTGACTGGAAGGGGAAGCCTAGGGTAAAGTTAAAGGGGTGTTAAAATCTGTTTGGGCGATGTTGCTTTCTCAATGGTTTGTACATAACTGTTAATACATATAACTGTTACCACTTACACAAAGTTGTTATAAGACTGTAATTTTCCTATCGCTCAATAAACACATTTCAATCAAAAAAAGATATGGTAGAGAGATAAAATTCCTGGATGGGATAAATGGCAG
Organism: Rhinatrema bivittatum; assembly: GCF_901001135.1. Lineage (NCBI taxonomy): Eukaryota > Metazoa > Chordata > Amphibia > Gymnophiona > Rhinatrematidae > Rhinatrema > Rhinatrema bivittatum. The sequence continues at coordinate 76,944 of NW_021821047.1, read as the reverse complement.
TTTAATGGAGCAATTGGTTCAGGATCTGACAAGAGAGGGAGCTATTTTAGATCTAATTCTCAGTGGAGCGCAGGATTTGGTAAGAGAAGTAACGGTGGTGGGGCCGCTTGGTTAATAGTGATCCTAATATGATCAACTTTGAATTAATGACAGGAAGGGGGGACAGTAAGTAAAACCATGGCTCTAGCACTAAATTTTAAAAAGGAAACTTTGATAAATGAAAAAAGAATTAAAAAAAACCAACCTGAAAGATACAGCTACAAAGGTAAAAGAGTGCGCAACAGGAGGTGGACATTGTTAAAAAAATACCATCTTAGACGCGCAGTCCAGATGTATTCCATGCATTAAGAAGTTGGAAGGAAGGTCAAATGATTGTCAGCATGCCTAAAAAGTGAGGTGTGAAAGATTCTTTTATCCAAAAAATCTTCATGCAAAATTGGAAGAAGGATCCATCAGAAGAAAATAGGATAAATATAAGCATTGGCAAGTGACATGCCATGCCATGTTATTTTCCTACTTCTAGCAAGAAGGCACGCTCTTTTAACCCACCCCTTTTCAACGTTAGAGATTCTTTAAACGAGAGCTGCATTTCTTGTTATAGCAGTATATCAAGATTCTTGTCATATTAACATAATTGTAAAGGTTTTTCTTTGGGGATTCATCCCCTTTACATTCAGAGATACTATTTTTTAATTTAAACACAGACCCCAATTCCACAAACTTACAGTTCTTGCATTTCCAGGCACCCACATTTAAATCTAATTTTATTTGTTGTTTACTGGTATTATTAGTACCAGTAAACAACATATGCCAAACCTTTCAGCATGTCTGCAACTGAATCCTCCCAGAAGAACAAATAGGTGGCCCAAAGAGGCGCATTTCAAAGATCTGTAAGAGGCATCTGCTATCCAAACTGGCCTTCCCTTTCCCAAGACCGACCTTACTTTCTCCCCAATAGATCTAAATATAGTGATTTAACACTGTACTTTGGCTCTAATCCTAAGAAATCCAATCCTCCTACTACTCTTCCATCATTCACTTTCCAGTCTCACCAATTCACTTTTTTCAGACTTCTAATTCTGCATTTGTTGCTTCTCTTCCCAGTAAACATCCATCCATTAATGTAATCTCATACACTCGTTTTAACAAGCGTACTATGGGACACAGCATCCTTAGTGCACAATGGTACCACCAACCTACAAGATGGCTGGGCCATGCACTGCCAACCTGAGAGGCCACTGCCAGGCAGCTTGCCAGTCTAGCATGGCAATTCTCTCCCGGCTGCCCTCCTGCTCCTGGCTCCTCTCCGAGGCACAATTGTTCCCCCTACCGCACTGCACCACTCAGCTTCCTACTTTTTCCCTCTAGGTGGCCGACGCAGCCATAGAAGTGAGAGGGGAGAGCGCGCACGCGAGCTGAAAGAAAGGGCGTTCCTGGCCTGCTGCTCATCTTCCCGCCACTGCTGCCTCCTTCCCTCTCAACTTGGTGGGGGCCCCACTCCTTGTTGAAGGGAAAGCTGAGCGAGCCGCTGAGGCCTGCATCTGGCACTGTGACTCCTGCAGTCCTGCTTGATTTTTTTTCCTTCTGGGAGCTGAGGGCTATCGGCATGCAACATTCCGATCTCAGGCCTGTGGATGCCACTGCAGCTCTGCGTTGGGCCGCTACTGCCACTGCCTCCCTCAGGCCTCGACTAGGCATCATGCCCATCCTGCCATGGATTGGCAGCAGCAGCGCTCAACGTTTCCTCTTTTATAATTGGCTACTGCAGCTAGGCCAGAGCCAGGTAAAGAATAATATGAAATGAAAAAAAAAAAAAAAAAAAGTGGACACCTTGGCAAGAATAGACAAGCAAAAATGTAGTTTACTATACTGCCCCCGCCCCCCCCTCTGTCCCTGGATACCCTGTCTGCTCCTCTCCCTGCCCAGCATCCCCCCTTTTCTTCCCCCTTCCTGCTCAGTAGCCCCATAACCCCTCTCTCCCCTATCTAATATACCTCTGCTCCCTCCAGGCTTGTTGCTAGGGTGTCCAGAGGGACATGGCCCAGCTGTCGGGGGAGGGGGGAGGACCTCCTTGGATAACATGACCAGCCCAGCCAGCCGAGCTAGCAGCTGTGTAGGAGCTAAGAAGCACTTGTGCCATTACAGCTGCGCCATGCAGCATTGACGCCCAGTATCCTGAGGCACACTGGTACACTCCCAGGCCTGGCACCCCAGTTGACTGTGTGCCACAACCATCCCAAACAGCCTAGGTTTCCTTCTCTTCCCCCCCTCCCTGTCCAACATCCCTCTGTCTGACCCCCATTCTCACCTACACCTCCTTCCCAGCAAGTCTGAGAGAAAGTTGGACATAAAATTTTGTTGCAACATCTCAAAAATTCTTATTTTTCAGTCACAGGATAGCAGCAAATTTTCTGATTCACCAACTTCAGCAATCCCCCTATACCCTTGTATTGCATGAACAATTTATTTATTTATTTAAATTCTTTTACTATACCGATACTCAAGACAAGGTCTTATAGTACCGGTTTACATTAGAACAGGGGAAACCAATCAAACAACTAAGTATATCACTGGAACTGATTCCATACCATTCTCCAGAAAAACGTATTACAAGCTTCATATCGAATTTACCACCCTTCCCAGATCCCAGTATCATGGCCACACCTCGGTATCTAAATTTACCCCATTAACAAAAAAGGGTATTTTGTGTATCTTGAACAATCTCCTAGATTAAACTGCAGATCTCCAATGCTATCCCCCTTACATTCGGGCCGATACAGTAAGGACGCGTAAGAAACAGTGCGGCAGTGCCGGGCGCATCCTCGTTTGCCGTGCGCACATCTTGGTTCACAAGCCGCTCGATTCAGTATTCAAATTAGACGCAAATCCAAGCGGCGTCCAAAGCACGTCAATGAAGCGGTAGGCATTCGCAATCCATTTACTGTATAGAGCGGTATGCAGCACCTATACAGTATCCAGGGAAGTGGAGCATGCATATATTTATTTATTTATTTAAAATCTTTTCTATACCGTCACTAAGTTATATACCATCGCAAACGGTTTACATGTAGGCACATATTTAATGTAAGTAAAAGTGTACTATAGTACATTCTAACAGGTGCCGTCAAAGGTTCGGTTACAATATATCATTAGACAAAATACTTTTTAGAGAAGTGGGTCATGACCGAGTGTACTGAAAGTACTTTTACGGGTAAATTTATTATACATAGTGTTATCAATATGCTAGTTGTGATGTGGGGTTCATAGACTACTCTACTGTATTGTCATAAGTACTGTGTGTCGGTGTTTATAGAACCCAAAAGATGGTCAAGTATGCCTGGGCAGGGCATAGCCAGAGAAAGCTCTGGTAATCCTGATGTGCAAATCAGTCGTGCCACCTGGTATAGAGGTGAAAGGACTAATCGAACCAACTAGTAGCTAGTTCCCTCTGAAGTTTCCCCTCAAGGCAGCTGGTGCTTTGGCCACCCACTGATAAAAGCAAATGATTAGAGGTCTTGTTGCCAGAAACAATCTCAAGCTATTATCAAACTTTAAATGGCTAACATGCCCGGCCTGCTGGAGTGGAGGCAGGCATGGAATGAGCTCCTAGTGGGCCATGTTTTGTAAGCAGAACAGGTGCTGAGGAATGAACCTTATGCTGGGTTAAGGTGTCTTGATTCCAATACTCATCAGGACTCCATAAAAGTTGTTGGTTGATATAGATAGCAGTTCAGCCACCATGGAAGTCAGAATATGCTTAGAAGTAACAACTCACTGATGAATCCATTAGTCCTGAAAATGGATATGCTGAAACATTGGACCCATACCTGTTCATCACCAGCCATGAGAGCCATGGATGCTAAGGCAGCAATGAGTAAGAGGACTGCCAAAAATGCAGATCTTGGTGGTAGAAGCAAATATTCAAACATGAACTTTGAAGGCTGAAGTGGAGAAGGGCTCCATGTGAAAAGCAGATTAACATGGATCAGTCAGACCTAAGGCATAAGTAAGCGCCATTTGGAAGGGACAGCTGATGGCTTCCATTGCCGTTTGTCAATCAAAAGGGAGTCTGGGTCAGATCCTTGAACCCTGGAGTAGCACAGATGTGTGCTGCGAGGTATCCAGTACAGTAGGAAATCAATCCTGGAGAAGCTGGAAGGAGCCCTGGGAAAGTTCTCTTTGCTTTGTGAAGGGAAGGCTGCCGTGGAATGAGTATCAACCTGAGAGAGGGGTTTGAGTCTTGGAAAGTATCACAGTTCTGGCAGTATCCAGTACGTTCTCACTGGTCCTTTAAAATCACGGGAGGAGAAGAGTGTAAATCTCACACTGGGCTGTACCCGTATCCATAGCAGGTCTCCAAGGTTAACAGCCTCTAACATGTTATTACAATGTAGGCAAGGGAAGTCGGCATAACTTCGGGATAGGAATAAAGATTATTTGGGGCGTGAAGTGATTTTTTAATTTCATGTTTTTTGCTTGATTTCATTTTTTTAAATGGTTTGCTAGGATATTTTCCCCTAAAATTTGTGGTTAATGGGCAGAAAGTCCAGTTAGTGCGCACTAACACAAAAACTTCAAAACATAAAATTTTGACATTTTTAAATTTCACTTTGTGCTTCCATTGAAATGAAACAAAATTAAATAGACAATATTGTTGACATTGTCTATTTGTTTGGAACAAATGCACATCCCTAAGGATTAGTTCTAAGGACTAGATTGGCTGGGGCATAAAGCAGGACACGGCATGCACCACGACTGGATCAGTAGAGACTGACTATGAGGTAGGTCCTTCCTGTGGATCAACCCCAGCTGGGGCAGGCATTCTCTCCCCATTCCCTCCCTGCTGGGGGGGGGGGGGCATGCTGGCATTCTGCCTCAGCCACACCCAGAAGCTAACTTAAGGCTATTGTGGACCAGGGGAAAACAAACCATCGTGAAGGCCCGTGATTCCAGCCCAGTGTTCTGAATGCCAAAGTGAAGAAATTCAATGAGGCACAGGTTAATAGTGGGAGCACCTATGACTCTCTTAAGTTAAACAAATGTCTCGTCATCCCTACTTACTATCCAGCGAAACCACAATCAAGGGAATGGGCTTGACAGAATCAGCAGGGAAAGATAGCACTATTAAATTTGACTCTAGTGTGGCACTGTGAAGAGACGTGAAGTGTAGGATAAATGGGAGGGCCTTTGCCCCGCTGATGAAATATCACTACTCTTTTTTTTTTTTTTAACTTACCCAGTGAGCCAGGGGGATGAGCCCTGAGGGGCTCCAAGCACCCAGCACATGCACGTGTCATCACGATCCTTTAGAAGGAGGAGAGGGGCAGAATACAATGGAGGAGGATGGGAAGTCCTCAATGGGGCTTAATGCTCCCCATTCAAAAGTAGGTACTGAGAGGAGGAGAGCATGTGGAAACACAAGAAAGATTTCATTGGTTTGTGGCAGATACAAACCACAGGAAACAAAAGAGCTTTGGTCACGTTAACCTTTTATTTATGCAGTTTAAATATACAAAGCATCAACTATCTTTGTACAGTCAAAATTAGGGAAGGCAATTACATTAGAAAGAAAAATTATCATAAATGACAATATGGCAAATATTTTAAAGACCTTAAATCATTCAAGGCAAACAAAAATAAAAATGAGTAACAATCACATCAATAATATCTTCCTCTGGAAAAAGAAACGTAAGAAGAAGAGGGGATGTAATACAAGGGAGAAAATAGGATTAAGGAAAGGCTAATAGGGAGTAAGGACCCCCGATATAAATAACTAAAGACTCAAATAACTAAACTAAGGATCAAGTGGGACTGGAGAAGAGGTCATCATTTCCTAGCATTAAGGAAAGAATAACTGTTCAGGAGCAAAGAAAACAAAAGGATCAGACCGAAACTTTACAATGCATTTACAGGGATATTGTAATATAAAGGAAGTTCCTAAATCCAAAGTATCTTTCCTAAGAGATATAAAGCCTTTCCTCCTAAGCTGAGTGGACCTGGAAATATCGGGAAAAATACGCAAATTTTGCCCATGAAAAGAAGAATTTAAATTTCTAAAATATAAGGACAACTTTAAAGATCAGATTCAGATACAAATGAAACAAGCAAAGTGGCTCGGTCTAATACTTCCTGATCAGATGACTCAAGAAATTCAGTAAGATTTAAAGGAGGAAACTGATTCCCAGATGGAGGACGGCAAGAAAGTTAATTTATTTATAGAGGGACGTTCTTCTTGGGCGAATACCCAAGACTAAAGTGAAATATCTTCTTAAAGTAAGCAGCAATGGAAATTCACCCAGAACCTTGGAAAAAATTAAAAATTCTAAGATTGATGACGGGAAAATTTCCCATCAGTTCAAGCTGACGTGAGAGAACCCTCATATCTCGAATTGTGGTGGATTGAACTGCCTGAATTTTACCGATAACTTGTTGAATATCAGCAAGTTTGTCTAGAATGATCTTGAATTGTACACTCTCATGCTGCACAACCAAAGGATCCAATTTAGAGATAACTAAATCCACTTTAGAAACAGAAAATGATAAGATTTTAGCAGAGTTCGCCATTAATTCCCAAAATGAATCCAAAAGTTATTACCGCAGACTGAAGAGAATGCTGCAGAAGAGAAGCAGCCGAAGCAGCAGGTATAGATGGAGAAAATACCTGGCTTCCAGATGAACCGACTTGGTCTGAAGAAGGCAAAGGAAAAGTGAAGCTCCAAAAGCTGCAGTGCTCTAAGGAACCATTAAAGATGTTTAAAGCAGACAGAGCGGTGTCTTCAGCTCCCACTCGCACCCAATTCCAGCGATGGAGCATCAACCGATGCATCGGCAGCACCATCAGAACACATGATTTGCACAGCCGGTGGAAGAGCCTGCTCTCGGGGGGCTGAGGGAAACCTCGTCCCCAAGCAACACCAATGCTCCCTCACCGAGTGCCGCATCAGGGAACACACCTCTGGAGCCGATCCGGGGGGGGGCCACGGTAGACACGAAGGTGAGGATAGTCTGCTGGCCTGAGGGTAAGGGTGGGTCGGTGGAAAGACCCGCAACTTTCCCCTTCCTCTTCGGTGGCATAGAACAGAGGAAGAAAACAGAGATCTGAAGAAAGAGGAGAAGGGCTCAGGCAGCACAGAGTCCAGGGACTCGCAGCCATCTTGTCCCACTTTCTGGCTCTTTTTATCTGGTCATTTTAAATAGCATACGCCTCTATTCACAGATGTATAAACTTAGTCTAAAAAAATGGTAATCACCTACTACTTGTCAGTTTTCTAAAAGAGAATGAGTATGACTTTGTAGTTCTCCAGGATCTTCAAAAGTTCTGGTCTAACATATTTGCAGTAACTTTCATCCTTGCTGGATAAAACAATCCAAATCTTGATTTCTAATTTCTTCATTGCTCTTGTATTGAAAAAACTTCTTCCTTATCTGTACTGTTACTTTATTTAGATTAGTGAGAAACAAAATTCTCTCATATTTCCACACTATAGGTGCCCATGCTTTTGTCTTTTTCAGGATTTCCAATAAAGAAGGATATCTCAATATATAAATTACTAATGGACTTGGGTATTTTTTTTTTTTTTTTTATGCTGATGTTACGGGAAGGCAATCTATGCACTCTTTCAATCTTATTGTCCTTCACAAACTGAATTTCCAATAGATTTGGCACAAATGTCTCCACAAATTCAGTGGATCATCACCTTCCATTCCCTCTGGCACTCCTAAAAGTTTTTGAATTGTTTCTCGGACTCATATTTTCATTTTCAGTTCTGCCATGATTGTAACATTCTAAGATAAAAGTTTTTTCTGAAATGGGGTGTGAATCCTTTGAACCACCGTTCGGATTGGTTACTGCCTGACCTGTGAGCAGATCTGGCTCCCACAGGTAGCAGCTGACGAAGACGATGGTGTGTAGAATCAAGGAAGTGGGTGAAGTTAAGCAACAAAGGGTCGGGATAAGGCAGACTCCATTCGCAGAGAAAAGGATCAAGCCCACGATGGGGCAGGTGACAAGCAGAAAGAGGCCAAGGAAGAGTCTGGGTCAAAGCAAAAACAGGAAAGGAAGGAGGCAAACACTCCAGTTCAGGGCAACAGGACCTGTTGCTCAGGCAAGTGTGAATTGAATTGGGTTTCCTTAAATACTTGGACAGTACTGTGTCACAGGACTTCTCATCTTCAGCCCTATAAAGCTCCATGCTTTTCCGGGTGTGTCCCTAGTCAGTTGCATGGTGCAGAACAGAGCTAGCATGCTGGAGGCCACAGGGCAGCGCAAGAGCCCAGGCCAGGACCAGGACAGAGAGGCAAAGAGAGCTGGCTACAGTGCAAGATGGGGAGTTGGTGACACATTACAATTCATCTACTCTTTAAAATAAAAAGAGAGTTGTGCTATGAGGGAAGCCACTTCCAGTTTAATTTCTTTAGTTGAATTATGATTCTCTCTCATTCGTAACTTTATGTACTGCAGCTCCTTCAAGATCATAGTAAGGAAGGTACCAAAAGCCACATCCTCTGATGGGTCGTTTGGATAGTTTTACTCCATGCAACACCATGAAAGCATATTCTAATTCTACTGATTTATTCCTAGCCATGATAGTTCTCTTTAAGGATATGTATTCGGGGAGAGATCATTTTACTTGTAGGATTTACTGGTTTCTGGCTTGTTCCTCAGACAGTAAACCTGTCATACATCAATCCAACAGTAGTTCTCCGATTCCCACCCCCACCTCCAGCTGTTTTGAAAGTTTTTAAGCTGTACTCCTAATGTCTTTGACTTTCTGGGAGGTGCCATATTCATAAGAGCCATAAATTACTTCATACTAATGACTTTTAATCTCATTGGCAAATGATGTCACAAATAACATCACAAACAGGACATGAGCCAATTAAACCAGATGCCTTTCTATACAAGATAATTGTGGCACTGTACCAAACATGAGCTCTCCTATGGTTCAGAAGAAATGCAGAGAGCTGCTTCTTAGATTCAAAAGAGAACAGCACAATTTTGTATAATTATTATCCCCAGATATATCCTGGCAGGATACCAGGTCACAAGTACCTGGAACCCTGCCAGGTGCTTGTAACCTGGCTTGGCCATTGTTGGCAACAGGATACTGAGCTTGATGGACTCTTGATGAGACCCAGCATGGCAATTTCTTATGCTCTTAGGGGCAGATTTTAAAACCTACGCCCCGTCGCGCAAATGTACACCCGATTTATAGCATGCGCGCGCATGTTACAAATCGGGTTGGCGCGCGCAAAGGGGGTGCACACTAGTGCAAATGGCGCGCGCCGAGCCCTCAGGGAGACCAGCTGGCTTTCCCCGTTCCCCCACCTTCCCCTCCCTGTCCCACCCCCCAGCCCTAAAGAACCCCCCCCCCCCCCGTACCTTTGTTGTAGAAATTACGCCTGTCTCCTGCGCGCGCTGTCCAACTGCCGGTGCACGATCCCCCAGCCCAGCAGAGACCTCTGGCCCCGCCCCCGCCCATTGTTTCAAAGCCCCGGCCCTTACACACGTCCCGGGACCTAACGCATGCTGCCGGGCCTTTTGTAAAATAGGCCCGGCGCGCGTAAGTCTTTAAAAACCTGCCCCTTAATACAAAAGCCCTTTGTATATAAAGTAAGAGTTCTAAATTCTGAAATAGCAAATCCCATAATCTCGTTAAGGCAATGCAAAACATTTACCATGGTACAGCATTCCCAAAATCATCCATAAATATTTCAGCCTAAAGTGAAAGCAGAGCAGCAACACTGTTAATTGATATAAAGTATGCGGTACTTCTTGTCAAATGTACTGTACAGTACGTCTCCTCTTAACTACGTAAAAGAATGACATTCTGAAAAGAAAAAAAAAACGACTAGTACTCTGATCTATATAGAAACCCCAAACAAGAATGTTGGGGATGGCCAATCCTTGTTTCATATTTGGACTCACTAAGTAGTGGTGTATCCTAACCTAAAAAAAAATCCAAAACAACTTATTTGCTTTCCATGACGGTTCTTCTCAAGATGTGATAATGTTAGACAGAGGAAGACAGAGATGATGTTCTGTTTCTCTCTGTGCTATCCCACATAAAAACTTAAATGACAATACAGTGGCAAGCAAGCAGTATGTAACTGTGTGTCGTTCTGAATAATGGCCCAGGTATGCGCCATCCCACTGTTTATATTGCTCTCTCTCACATTCGCTTTCATGATCAAACTGCAAATACTGGAGTAAAAATACCATATACGCACTTCCCTAACATGTACATGCTATTCTATACATGTCGACAGTAAGCACGCATTTTCCATTTTGTACTTCCAGTACGTGACCTGTGGGAAAGAGGGGTGAGCTAGGGTTGTTCCAAGGCGGGGCTCAGAAGTCCCCGCAGCAGCCGCTGTTTTGTAAGAGATCTATACGTATAATTAATAAAACTTATTCATACACTTTTACACCTCCTACTTGACCGGCGCAAGTGAAATCAGACTTGGTCTGCAGTTTTTTGGGTGGGTGGGGGCGGGATCAGGGTGAAATGCTAAAGGGTCTGGGTGAACTGGAGGAGGTATCAGCAAACTTGTGATTTCAAGTACACAAGCAAGTAGGTATTTTCAAAAACAGTAAGCACGCGTACTTATCCCTGCTCTGCAATTAAATCGGGGGTTATTACGCATGTGTATTGTGCTTTTTTCACACCTGAAATATATGCACATATATGTTTATATCTGTGTATTAAAACATACCCGTATACCTTTGGAGCAGAACTAAGCGGTATTTTACAAGTTATGCAGCTCCTGTCACACAGTTCATAAATGCTAGCATAAACCTGCTCATCCACTCTACACATGTAATTGCTGCACAGTGGATAGATTTGAAAGTTATGGCTCCACAGGCCAATATCGATCGACAAGTTATCCAGCTAAAGTTAGTCAGATAATTTGTCCCGTATATTCAGTGGTATAAACGTCCCGCTGAATATACTTTCCTAAAGTTATCAGGCTAAATGTAGCTAAAAACTCCTAACCAGCTAGGTTTGAATAGAACCGGTTAGATAACTTCCTATTTAACTGGATATCCTCAAAAGGTATCTGGTTAAGTAGCACTGCCAACAAAAAAAAGAAAAAAGAAAATGTAGGGCCTACAGCCCTATTGTCAGCCTTGCCCACAGACTTTAAGATAGGCCCTGTGGCATCATGCACCTCCTACCCCCAAACCTCTTTTAAAATGTACAAAAAAGGTGCCAGGATCCGTTGGGTACCCCATAAAGCCCTTCCCCGATTCTCTCACTAATGTAAGGTACCGCTGCCGCCAGGCCCTGCTACACCCACCCCATCAGCAGTCTAAATAGGTTTGGCGCTGCACCTCCCTCCCGAGCCTTCCCCCCCATTTTCCTGAACCCTAAAAATCCCTGCTAGGAGTGGAATATGAGTTTCCTTGCTTCCAAACCATCTCCAGGGTAGCCTCTGTCATAAACTGCGCTAGAAGTGTAAACTATACACAGTTTACATTTACAGCACTAGATTCTGCGAATGAATGTTTACAATGCTGTACTACAAAGGTAATATTTCATTCAATGATTAGTTTTTGTTACATGCTATACATTTTAAATCACTTCGTCTGTAATCGAACACATATCAACACGTTCAAAGTGTTTGTATCATCGTTAAACTGAAAACACTCACAAAAGCTGGTTTCCCACGAAGCCCTCGTGTGCACTGTTGCCTCCATGGTTTCCAACAATGAATCCCAAAAGATACAGTACAAACATGGATGTTTTTGCAAAGGTACTGAAAAATGGTTTTCTTATACTCGTGAAATATATACTGAAAGAAACAGAATAAGAACAAAAATTACAGGCTTTCACAATCTAATTATATCTAGACATGCTCAATAACAAGAAAACATCATGTCACATCTACCCTGATCAATGGTGAAAAGCCGATCAGGAATAGTGCCAATTACTGTACTTAAGTTAACATAAAAATACATATATTTACAAGAGTGAATTTTCAAAGGAGTTATGTGCATAAAAGGTAGCATATATCGGAGCAATTTTCCATTTATGCACGTAAAGCCTTTGAAAATTCATGCGTGTAAAAATAGCAATTTTCAAAAGGCCATCTTCGCATGTAAAATCCCATTTTACGCATATGATTCCTTTTGAAAAAGTACGCCCACAGGGGCGGATTTTCAGAGCCCTGCTCGCGTAAATCCGCCCAAACCGGGCGGATTTACGCGAGCAGGGCCCTGCGCGCCGGGAAGCCTATTTTACATAGGCCTACCGGCGCGCGCAGAGCCCCGGGACTCGCGTAAGTCCCGGGGTTTTCGGAGGGGGCGTGTCGGGGGGCGGGCCCGAACCGCGTGGCGTTTTCGGGGCGTGTCGGGAGCGTTCCGGGGGCGTGGCTACGGCCCGGGGGCGTGACCGCGCCCTCCGGACCCGCCCCCAGGTCGCATCCCGGCGCGCAGAGGCCCGCTGACGCGCGGGGATTTACGCCTCCCAGAGGGAGACGTAAATCCCCGCGACAAAGGTAAGGGGGGGTTAGACAGGGCCGGGCGGGTGGGTTAGGTAGGGGAAGGGAGGGGAAGGTGAGGGGAGGGCAAAGGAAAGTTCCCTCCGAGGCCGCTCCGATTTCGGAGCGGCCTTGGAGGGAACGGGGGTAGGCTGCGCGGCTCGGCGCGCGCCGGCTATACAAAATCGATAGCCTTGCGCGCGCCGATCCAGGATTTTAGCGGATACGCGCGGCTCCGCGCGTATCTACTAAAATCCAGCGTACTTTTGTTTGCGCCTGGAGCGCAAACAAAAGTAGGCTATTCGCGCTCGTTTTAAAATCCGCCCCACAGTGTTTACTGCTTAGAACATTTCTTACAAAAAAAAAAAAAAAAGTCTTCTCCAAATTAATTCATATACATTATGTGCCCCAGCACAGCTATAACAGTGTCTGTATGCCAAATTTGGTGGCTCTCAGCCTGTTCTGGAGGCCACTATTACATTTACAGATTGAACACAGCGGAAAAGTCAGTCATGTTAATGTGCACCTATATACCGTATTTTTCGCTCCATAAGACGCACCTAGGATTCAGAGGGGGAAAATGAAAAGAAAAAAAAAAATTTTTGTGCTAAACCGGTCTGTGTGTCTTATGGAGCAAATTAGGGGAGTGCATAACATTTTTTTTTCTCCCATTTTGTTTTCAGGTCTGGGGAGGGCCATTTCAGTCCACTCCCCAGATCAGAAAACTTTTATCTTTCTCTGGGAACACCCCCCCAAAAAAAAAACAAACAAAAAACCATCCCCAACTCTTTAAATTAATTAACACCCCCAAAGACCTGCCAACTTAATTTACTACAACCTCCCACCCTCCTGACACCCCACCCCCCCAAGTCCTGCCAAAAGTCCCTGGTGGTCCAGCGGGGGTCCAGGAGCGATCTCCTGGGCTTGGGCTGTCGGCTGCCAGTAATCAAAAAGGCGCCGACAGCCCTTTGCCCTTACTATGTCACTGGGGCCGACCAATGGCAGTTGTAGCCCCAGTGACATAGTAAGGGCAAAGGGCTGTCGGCGCCATTTTGATTACTGGCAGCCGACAGCCCAAGCCCAGGAGATTGCTCCCGGACCGCTCCTGGACCCCCGCTGGACCACCAGGGACTTTTGGCAGGTCTTGGAGAGTCAGAAGGGTGGGGGGGGGGTTGTAGTAAATTAAGTTGGCAGGTCTTGGGGAAGTCTGGAGGGTAGGGGGGTTTTGTTAGATTTATAGTTGTTTTTTTTTATATTCACTCCATAAGACGCACATACATTTTCCCCCCACTTTTGGGGGGAAAAAGTGCGTCTTATGGAGCGAAAAATATGGTAATGAACATTTCTCTTCTTACATTATACATGAATGCAAGCATGTTTTTATGGGGTTGCAGCTTTCCATTTCCATAAAAATGAATTGCTACACTAATTTCAGCAGAGCTATGAGCTCATCATGCTTCATAAATCGCAAAATGTCAGATCTCTGTGAAACTGTTTTCATTCTACAACCAAAAAGTCTTCCAGGACGCTACCAGTTATAAGTAAGGTGACTGATCATACTCTCGCTTTCCAATGGTAAAGAAGGATTAGTGGGTCTATGTATGAGAAAGAATGACAGAAGGAAGAGGGAAACAAAACAGATACACAACCCTTTAAAAGAGGTTTGAGGTTAAATATTTTGGGACTGATTTTCAAAAGGACTTACAGGAATAAAACTATGGTTTTATGAAAATTGCCCGAGGGGATTGTGCGTGTAAAATATGCCCAGAAGCGATTTAGTGCTTACTTTTACAGGCTCTAAAGCGACATTCTGGGGACAGAGCTGGGGCAGGGAAACCAATTATGCGCACGCTTAGAAGCAGTAATAAATGTGTGCACGTTCCATGCACACCCCCTAATTTTCAAAAATGGACGTATGGGCATAAGTCCGCTTTGAAAATTTGGGTTAAAGTTTGCATACTTTGTGGTCTTGTGTAGCAATTTATCCATGGGAAACTAGCAAAGTAAACATTAGGGATGTGCATTCATTTGAAAAAGAAGTGTAAAATGTGACAAATGAACTCATTTTTGTTTCATTTCAAATGATATGAAAAATCTTTTAAAATGAAAAATTGTGTCGGTTTTTCATTTTCAGGAAATAGTGTGCCCTATCTGCAAAAAGGGTGCACTAACAGTGCACACTATACCCCGAAATTAAAAACACAACTGAAACAGAAAAAAAAGTTAAAACCCTGAAAACAAAAAATATCCAAAAACTGAAAAAATGAAGATGAAAAATATTAGTGTACACAACCCTAATAAACATTCATTCACAAAAATCAATTCTGTATATGCCCTGATTTCACTCTCACCATTCAGTAAAGGAGATTCAGCCCACCCCTCCCTAGCTTTAGGGAACATTTCTCTCACTGTATCCTGCCAGGGTCATAGAATAGGTAAGAGTTAAAATGAAATCCTGAACAGGTTTGAAAATTTACAACACAATACAATGTTCCCTCTACTTTTTTGGAGGAGTGTGCACGACTGTTTTGCACATAACCTTGCAAGCATACATAAAGGTAAGGGGGAGGTGCTTCCTATCATGGGCTATTACCCCCTATTTCTCTCTCTGTGTGCTGTTTGTACCATAGCTCTGCTGCCACTAGGGATCTGAGGGACATCTTTCTTTTATTTTATCCCTTATTCTCTTCCCCTTTCTTTTACTACTACTTAACATTTCTATAGCGCTACATGACATACGCAGTGCTGTACAAACATACAAAAAAAAGACAGTCTCTGCTCAATAGAGCTTACAATCTAATAAGACTAACATACAGGACAAGAGACTTGTGGCATTTCATAAAGTAAGATGGTGGTTAAAAAGAAAAGAAAAAGAAAGTTAGTTAATGAGGGTAAAAGCAGACAATCACGCCTAAGATTTAAAAGCAGCCTCAAAAAAGGTGGGTCTCTAGATGGGATTTAAAAACAGTGAGAGAGGGAGCATGGCGCACCAGTTCAGGAAATTTATTCCCAGCACACGGCGCAGCCAGGAGGAAAGCGCAGAGTCAGGAATTGCAGGTAGAGGAGAAGGGCAGTTTCTATCTCTCTTCCCTTCATTGACAAATCTTCTCATAACTTTGTAGCAATTTTCACACCTTTCAGTTCTCCCCCCTACTGCTCCTTTCCAATTTCCTCTCTCCTACCCTTCCATTCATTTACCTTGTATTTCATGCGTCACCTCCCTTCTCCTATTCTTCCACTGTATCATCCCGTAGCCCTGTGATGCCTTTTCCCATACCACCACATTTCTCAATCCCTCTGCCCATCTGCCTGCTCCCTTCTCCTTTTCCCCCAGCATCTGCACCTCTTCCTCCTTCCCCAACATCTTCTGCTCCTCCTCTTCCTCACCCACCCCACCTCTCCCACCCTAGACCTTCTCCAACATCCGTCTCCTTTGTCCTTCCAGCATCCTGCCCTGCCTGTCAGCTAATCTGAGCAGCAGATAATAACTCCGACTGCTGCCCGTCACTCTCCATCCTCTTGGCCAGCATGACAACGAATGAGAGCAGCAGCCAAGAAGTACCGGCCTGCAAGTTTCTGATCACGCTCACTGTGTGGGAACAGATGATGCCGAGTGGTCTGTCAGCAGCGGCAGGAGGGGTTTCAGGCTGCTCCTCCTGTCCGGTCCCACGTGACCTGGTCTGCGGTGTGCAGCCCTGGGTAGCACGTAGTATGGCTGCACCTACAGGCACCTCAGAGCAAACAGGGCAATACAGCTTTTTGAAATGTGGTCCTTGGGAATTAATGTGAAGACAATGGAAACAAAAAAGGGAATGGAATTCAAGAAGGCAAGGGATAAACAAAAGAAAATCCCCAGCTGCGAAGAAGTGAAGGGAAAGCTGGAGTCAACGAAGGTCTATGGTATTCCAGCAGGAATGAGAAACTGAGAAGAGTAAATGGGCCTAATGGTCCTCTTATCTACCATCAGATTCTAGGCTGCTATGGTTAATATTTGAGAATCATTATCACTATTACATTAAAAAAAAAAAAAAAAAAAAAAAAGATAGCACCGAAAAGTACTTACTGATGTAAGCTCAGAGGAGGCAACCCATATCACATCAACAAGCAGCAGAATGACAATCCCAAGAGCCATGCGCCGCCGCTGAGTGAAGGAGCTGTTCTGGGAACTCATTCGGTTCATGATAAATACCCACACCATCTGTATCTGTAACAGTATAAAACAGAAGAAATGTTACTTCTAAAAAAGTAACAATACTCGCAAAAAACACAAGGCAATTAAATCCTAAATACCATGGGGTAGATATTTAAAGATGGCTTTGTATGTAACTTAGACCTAGATTCATCAAAAGGCTATAAATATCGCGGAAATAGTACCATGATAAAAAAAGGGGGGCGTGATTAGGGTAATTTTCCCTAGTACCGTGTTGCATAGGTATATTTCCGCAACGCATGTTACATTTATTGCACCCGCGTTATTTTCACATCGTAAACTAAGACATCCATGACATGCTGCATTACCAGAGAGAGAGAGAGAGAGAGAGAGAGAACTACTAAGTCAGGGTGAGGTTGGCAGGTTTTGGGGGCTGTTTCACATGCTCAGTAGGGGTATGAACAGCACAGTTGTCATCAGTGAAGATTGTATGTGATTTGGAGTGATGAAAGGTAAAAGAAGAGTTGATTTGTACAATATTCTCTCTATCCCCCAGAACCTACCCCACCTCCCAAACCTCACCCTGAGTTCATAATGCCCCCTCTTACAGTGGTATAAAAGTTGATTTAGAAGTGAGCCTCCACAGAGACGCGCTCTCTCTCTCCCTCTCATCATAACAAAGAAAACAGGAGCAGTTTAACCGACCTTCATTTATTTATTTATTTTTATATACCGGACATTCAATCTGACATATCACATCTGTTTACACCTTCATTTCCATTTACTCCTCCCTCTCGAATACTAATTTTAAACTTGCATAGGGCCTTATCGCGGGCCCTAACACCCGCGATAAGGCCCTAACGCAATTTGATAAATAACCCCCTTAGCTGCTTAGAACTGATCTGGCTAAGGTAAGATTATATTCATTTGGCACAGTGAAGCCACTGAATATACGCATGTACATACGCTCTTAGCTGGATAAGTCTTCCCGGCTAAGTTTAGACCTGCTCTATGGGGCGTCTAAACTTACACGTATACTTATGCTGCTAACTGTGAATATCGGTAAGTTACACGGCTAATTTGCTCTGCCCTGATCTGCCCAGTACGCCTACGTTTTGTGCGTGTAACTTTTATCCCTATAAAGGGCTCAAAGGCAGTCACTATACGTAGGTGCATATTCCGGGAATGCTACTTAGCCACCTAAGTCCCACTTATCCGGCTAAACAGCGTTGAATGCATTTTGAATATTGGGCCCCATGATTTTTTGGGCCCCCTTAGGACCTGTTTACAAAAACTTTCCTCCCATTTTGCATAATCAGAAAAAAAACAAAACAAAACAAAACCCCTCAAACGTGAATTTTAAGAGACGCGTGCACAAGTAGCGCTTATTTGCACTGGAACTAATTTATAAAGCGTTGTACCTACGCGCGCAAGTACTGATGCACAAATAACTTTGCTCGTTGAAAAAAAAAAAAGGGGGGGCAGATAAGGGGTTTTTTCTGGAGTGGGGCAGGACATTTACACGCCCAAGTTGTGATTTTACTTCTGCTATTTATCAGATGTAAGTCAGAAAAAACAAACTATAGCCAAATACTGACAGGGTGAGGAGTCTGGTGGGGGGGGGGGGGGGGGGGGGAGTGCAGGCTGAAGAGACAGGGGTCTTAATGACCTAGAGACAGAATGGGTAAACTAGTGGACTAATTGGTAAAACTGGTCATTTCCTTCACATGGGAATTCTATAAAATGTGCTCACTTGCGCATGTAAAAGCCAACTAGTCTTAAGGAAAATACGCGAATAAACTGTTCCTAGCGTAGCTGCTTATAAATTAGGAGCACACAAGCATGCACTAGGTATATTTTATATAATGCGCGCGCACTTGCACGGATGATACAAAATATGGGCCAGGTTTTCGAACCTACGCGCGGGCATAGATTTGTGCGCGTAACCCGGCGCGCATGTTATAAAATCCAGGGTTGGCGGGCGCAAGGGGGTGCACACTTGTGCACCTTGCATGTGCTGAGCCCTAGGGGAGCCCCGATGGCTTTCCCCGTTCCCTCCGAGGCCGCTCCGATTTCGGAGCGGCCTCGGAGGGAACTTCCTTTTGCCCCCCCCCCCCCACCTTCCCCTATCTAACCCGCCCCCCAGCCCTACCTAAATCCCTCCCCACCTTTATTATTTAAGTTGCGCCTGCCCTGGTCTAGCGGGCCCTCAGAGGCCTCTGGCCACACCCCCGCCCCGGACCGCCCACACCCCACTCCTTTTTTCGAGCCCCGGACATACACACGTCCCAGGGCTTAGGCTCGATGTGCATAGGAGGGGTTTAAAAGGGTTACACGCGTAACCCTTTTAAAATCTGTCCACATGCGCATGTGGACGCTCACTCACATGTGTGTGTATATGGGCACGTGTGTATTCACTTTAAAGTTACTGTCCCGCAGGCCCTTAGTTTTAGAGAAATTAGAGAATCTTACTAAAACGTAACCCTTACAAGGTCTGCGAATTTCAAGAAATCCAAGACTGGGAAGTTATCAGGATGAAAAGCACTAATGCATATATGCATAGCTCACCTTGTGTTTTATGATAAGGGAAAGGATATATAGTTCTCATGTGACCCAATTGGATCCAGATCATCTGGAGTTACCTCTATGGGACACGTGAGAACTTTTTCCTTTTTTCGTCAATTGTTAAAATTGAGACGTCATTCGTTTTAAAGGACCGCCCACAACAAATCTGGTTGGGCCCGCCTCCTTTTCCTCTTCGGTTGCCCTTATATAAGAGAGCTGCGTTACAATGTTTACGGGCCTGTGCAGATTATGAAAAGCACAGTCAATGAGAGCAAGCAGGAAATCCATGGGAAATGTGTAAAACTGCACAGCTTGCAAAATGCTTATTGTTTAATCCCATATAAATTGGTTGAAAGACATTTGAGTGATGCAAGACCACTGATAAATAAAACATTTTTTTATTTTAAAAAAATAGGTTTGCTGAAGGGGGGTTTTTTTTTCACTCAGAAGGACGTCTATGGATTTCCTGCATTGCTTGAATTACTACAGAAGACTATTTCTTGTGCAATAACTCTGCAGGCAGAAAAAAAAAAACCTCCTATACTGAAGTGTATGACATTTTGCATGAAGCGTAAAATATTAAAAAAAAAAAAAAAAAAACCACAATGGTAGGAATTTGGTAAATCATACGTATCTTATATTGACAAATATGTAATTAGACAAGCTCCTCAATGTTCTGGTTTTAGATGAAGGCGTGTAATGAGTTTTTTGCTTGACTGAAGTCTAGGACAATAGCCTCGGGTCTGCTTCATTCTAGACAAATGCAAGAACTGCGTAGGCAGGGGAGCGTCAAGCTTAAACTCTGACATACGCATTCACCAGCTTTTTTTTTTTTTACTTTTCTAAAAAGAAGGGAGAATTAACAGTTTTTCCTTATCCCTAATGAAAATAAAAAATGAATCTGCATTATTTATGAGAGTAATGAAATAATTCATTTAAATAATGCTCGGCTCCTAGGTTATTTTGCCATTTTGACTGTACTCTATTGCATTTATTTTTCAACACAAACTTTTTTTCCCCTAAATATACAGCATTTTACTTAAATAACCTGTAATTTTTATACGTTAAACCTTTTCTCTTAGCTGAAGAGCCTTAGTTTGCTTGCCTTTCTTCATAAGGGAGGCACTCCATCCCTTTTAAATCGATATTGTTGCTCGTATCTGTCCCTTTTCTGGTACTGCTATATCTCGTTAGAGATGTAGCAAGCAGAAGTGAATGCACTTCTCAAGGTGCAGTCACATGATCGGTCTACACAGAGGCATTATGATATTCTCAGTTTTGTTCTATTTCCTTTTTTGACCACTGTCATACAGTGAACCGAGAATTTCAATGTTATGTCCACGATATCAAGATCCTTTACCTGGATGGTGATAATTCCTGATACGGATACCAGCATGGAGTACTTACAGTTGGAATGATTTATTTCCCTACGTGCATCACTTTGCACTTGCTTGCATTAAATTTCATCTGCCATTTAGATGCACAGTTCTCAAGTCCTGGAAGGTCCTCTGCAGTTCTTCACAGTCTGCTTGTGTTTTAACTACTTTGAATATTTTGTATCACCAGCAAAATGTGATCACCTCACCTATGCTCTCCCTTTTCCAGGTCATAAACTCCACCGATCTCAGTACAGGTCCCTGAGGCACTCCACTATTTACCACTTTCCATTGGGAAACTGACCATTTAGTCCTACTCTTGGTTTCCAATCTTTTAACCAGTTACCTATCCACAGTAAGACCTTGCCTCCTATTCCACGACTTTTTAGTTCTCGAGGAGTCTCTTATGGGGGACTTTATCAAGCACTTTCTGCAAATCCAAATACACTATGTTGACTGGTTCACCATAGTCTACATGCTTATTCACACCTTCAAATTAGTAAAGCATGATTTCCCTTTCCTAAATCCATGCTGGCTCTTCCCATTAAACCATGTTTCTCCACACGATTAATCATTTTGTTCTTATTAATGGCTTCCACTATTTTCCTTGACACAGATGTTAGACTCATAGGTCTGTAGTTACTTGGAGCGTCTTCTGAAAATTGGTGTTACAGTCCTCAGGTACAGGAGCAAATTACAATGATAAGTTACAGATTACCAGCAGGTCTGCAGTTTCATATATGAATTCCTTTAGAACCTGGAGTGAATACCATCAGATCCTGATGATTTGTTACTATTTAGATTGTCAATTTGTTCTCTAGCATCTCTTCAAGATTTATATCGATTCCATTCACTTCAATTGAATCATCACCTACAAAGAACGGTTCCAGTGTGGGAATGTCCCCTAACAGCCTCCACACTAAAGACCAAAGCCTTTATATGGAGGATAACCTTAAAACATTTACATGCACAGCCTATCTCCCCAGTTTACCCACACCGCTCACCCAGTCAGTATATGGCAATGAGGACTTGTACTGTCACTTATGCCAGATAATGACCAGGTGTAAATATCTGTAAATAAGATATTTAGGCGCATCACTCTGGCAGACTGTAAAATAGCAATTATAGGTGTAAATGATGGCCTACCTGGGAATACCCCTGGACTGCCTCCGTTTTTAGACATGTATTTTGCTCACAAAACCCTTACGCATATGTACAAGTTTCTAACATAGCATACATTCACATACATGCCATTTTAGACATGTAAGCCCTAATTTTACACCTGCAACCTTTTGAAAATTCGCCTTTTAGTGTTTTACATTTAATGTGCCAGTGCTCATGTGCCTTCCTATTTTCAGCATTAGGTCTTGCTTTCCATTTTTAAAAGGTTTTTTTTTTTTGGCATCAGTAGCTTCTATCACAGTAACATTTAGCCATTGTGGGAATCACTTATTTTTCTTTCAACCTTTTTTAAAATTTGTGGAATACATTTTGTCTGGGCTTCCAAGATAGTACTTTTAAACAGTCTCTATTCAGCATGTTATGACAGCAAGATGTAAAAAAATCTGAATCCTGAATCATCGAATGGTAAGCAGACTTAACCTTTGTAATTACTCCTTTTATTTTCTTTCTAATCTTATTTAATCACAATCACCATTCTATGCCATGTGCTACTTTTATTTATTATTTTCCCTCCAGTGATTATCTCAAATTTGACTCTAGTCTGATCACTATTTCCAACTGGCTCCCCCCTTTGCCCTACATTCCACTGAGAACTAGATCTAAAGTTACATCCCCTATCATCTATTCTAGGACCAATTTCTCCATAAATAAATCATTTATAGCATCTAGGAACTTAACCTCCCCGACATGTCCTGAAGAGACATTCATCCATCAATACTGAAATCATACATTATTATTAAATTTCCTCATTTGTTAGTTATGTAATCTCCATTAGTATTTCACATTCTGTTTCACAATCCTGGTCAGGGAGACTGTAGTGAACCCTGATAACTATAGAACCCCCCAAACACAATTTCTATCCATAGAGATTCCAGGGAGCAATATGATTTTTTGCAGAATTTGTATGCTATTCAATTCTATTGAACCCTTATCATATAAAGGCTATGCGGTCACAATCACTCCTATCTGTTTATCATTTCAATATATTGTTTTTACCCTAGTATCACAATGTCCCATAGATTGTCCTTTCCCCACCAGGTCTCTGACATGCTTATTGGATCAATATTTTCATCTAGTGCCATATATTCTAACTCTCCCATCTTAGTTTTTAAGACTGTTGGCATTTTCCTATGGACACAAATGTATTCTTTTTCATAATCTCCTTACTATCAGATGATTCAAGAATCAGATTTTTCCACAACTTGTTGTTATAACTAATTTCAACAAGCAATTGCTCTCCACTGGAAATTGCACTATTTGATTCTCTACACTTACAAATTTGCCTAGTACACTGCCCCCCTAATACCTCGAAAAAAAACTGCTCACCACTTATTAAATTTTTCCTGACCAAATTATCAATTAACAAACCCATAATTATTCTTGGTGACTTCAACTTACACATAGACACTGCCCCCTACTTGCCTGGCTGCTCCTCAATCATTGATGCACTATCATCACTGAGTCTCAATCAAATTATCAATGGCCCTACGCACAAAGCAGGTCACACACTAGACCTAATCTTCATCAACACCAAACGGAGATAACAAAAATACCATGGTCAGACCACTCTATCATCCACACAAATCTATATTCAAATTATAAACTCACTAGAAGAAAAAACACAACCAAATCCTTCTCTTACCATCCACCTTTCTGCACTGAAACTCTTCAAGCAAATCTTCAAACTGAACAAATATAGACCTATCAAACACAGAAAACGCAACATCTTCCTGGATCACCATAACGAAAACCATAGCAGATAAGATAAATCCCATAATAATGAAAAGTATAAAAGAACCAAAAAATCAGAATCTCTGGTACAACAAAAACATCAGAGCAGCCAAACGGAAACTCAGAAAAACTGAGAAATTATGGAGAAAAAAACCAAACCACCACACTACTTAACGCATACAGAACACAACTAGCAGAATACAAAAAGCTCATCCATAAAACAAAAAAAGACTTCTACACCAAAAAAATAACCAAATACCAACAAAACCCTAAGATGCTCTTCAACATAGTAAAAAGCCTAACAAAATCATCGTACGACGATCAATCACATTCAACACCAAAGATCAATCGCAACGACTTCACAGACTTCTTTAATGAAAAAAAGAAAATCCTCATAAAGAACAACCTAAAAAATGACTCACAAGACCAGAAATTACCGAACATTCAAACAAAAACCTGGTCCAACTTTGAGACAGCATCTTCCTTAGAAATCCAAATGATCATTAAAAAAATGAACCCAGCTAAACACCCTATTGACACCATACCCATTACAACGATAAAAAATCTCGAACCATCAATAACCAAGATGTTAACTAAAATTGTAAACCTTTCCCTCATGGAAGGAAACTACCCAGAATGTCTAAAATCGGCAATCATCAAACCCATATTAAAAGAATAATCTAGATCCAGAAAACCCACTGAACTACTGACCCATATCAAACCTCCCCATTCATTGGGGCGGATTTTCAGAGCCCTGCTCGCCTAAATCCGCCCAAAACCGGGCGGATTTAGGCGAGCAGGGCCCTGCGCGCCGGTGAGCCTATTTTACATAGGCTCACCGGCGCGCGCAGAGCCCCGGGACTCGCGTAAGTCCCGGGGTTCTCCGAGGGGGGCGTGTCGGGGGCGGGCCCGGTCGTCGCGGCGTTTAGGGGGCGTGTCGGCAGCGTTTTGGGGGCGGGTACGGGGCGTGGCTACGGCCCGGGCGGTCCGGGGGCGTGGCCGCGCCCTCCGTACCCGCCCCCAGGTCGCGTCCCGGCGCGCAACAGGCCCGCTGGCGCGCGGGGATTTACTTCTCCCTCCGGGAGGCGTAAATCCCCGGAGAAAGGTAAGGGGGGGTGTAGACAGGGCCGGGCGGGTGGGTTAGGTAGAGGAAGGGAGGGGAAGGTGAGGGGAGGGCGTTAGAGGATTCCCTCCAAGGCCGCTCCAATTTCGGAGCGGCCTTGGAGGGAACGGGGGTAGGCTGCGTGGCTCGGCGCGCGCCGGCTATACAGAATTCATAGCCTTGCGCGCGCCGATCCCAGGATTTTAGTGGATACGCAGCGCTCCGCGCGTATCTACTAAAATCCAGCGTACTTTTGTTGGCGCCTGGAGCGCCAACAAAAGTACACCTATGCGCGCTATTTGAAAATCTACCCCCATTGCCAAAATCATTGAGAAAGTTTCCACACTCGGCTCACTGACCATCTAAATGAAAACAACATCTCTACCTACCCGCTCAATTTGGCTTCAGAAGCAGCAACTGAAAACTGAAACCCTACTACTTGCAATGACGACTTTGTACTCAAAGGTTGAAAAAGGCTAAAGTTACCTTCTATCCTACTCGACCTATCAGCAGCCTTTGATACAGTAAACCACTCTATCTTGATTACCATCTATCTGAAATCGGAGCTAATAAAACAACCCTACAATGGTTCTCCTCGTACCTGTCACAAAGATCCTACCAAGTGCTACTTAATGATTCCCTCTCAAAGAAAATCAACCTAAACACTGGAGTTCCCCAGGATCTACTCTATCAGTGACGCTCTTTAACATCTATCTGCTCCCATTATGCTACTTTCCTTTCAAACCTGAATCTG
Source organism: Rhinatrema bivittatum (assembly GCF_901001135.1). Lineage (NCBI taxonomy): Eukaryota > Metazoa > Chordata > Amphibia > Gymnophiona > Rhinatrematidae > Rhinatrema > Rhinatrema bivittatum. Next base: position 51,601 of record NW_021821047.1, on the reverse strand, counting down.
ACCCACTTCATCTATGCTGATGATATTCAAATATTAATCCCAATAAAAAAAAATCACTTGAAGAAACATAGAAATTAACAGCCACTTACCTAAACAGTATAAAGGAAAAACTAGCCAACCTAAAACTCATCCTCAACTTCGACAAGACTGAATTAATACTATTAGACAGAAAGAACAACTCTCCTCAAATACCACCACTCAACCTCATGAACCAAAATACTATAATATCTCCAATCAATCATGCCCCGCAACCTCTGAGTAATAATTGACAGAGAACTTTCTTTCAAAAACCATATCTCAAAAATTAAAGACGGATATCAAAAGCTACTTACACTCCAGCATCTAAAACCTTTCTTTCCAACAATGACTTCAGATCAGTCCTTCAATTACTAATTTTCTCCAACATAGATTACCTGCAACTCTCTTTTCAACTTAACCTTACCTCTAATACCATTAGCCCACTCCAGATCCTGCAGAACGCAGCTGCAAGAATCCTCGCCAGATCAAAAAAGCATGACCACATCACTCCAACACTTATTTCACTTCACTGGCTACCAATAAGATACAGGATTGAATACTCCTAAAATCACCACCAACGCACTCAAATCAACTCACCTCAATCCAAAAAAGAGCAATCTCCCTTGGTAGCCCCAAAACTCTGGAACTCACCAGCAACTGAGCTCAGAACTCAAGAAAACCTAAAAACCTTCAAAAAGGATCTAAAACATGGTTGTTCAACAAAGCATACCAACTCACCCAATGAACAATACATCATCACCCTCCAATCCATCCTTAAGAATAAATGAAATTCATCACAACTATGTTTATAAATAAGAAGTGAAACATAAAACTGAACTATAACCTTGCATATGATACCCCCTATAATTAATAACAGTTTGTAACTTTGAAAAAGAAAACCTTTGAAACCCTGTTTAACCCCCCTTATCCCTGTAACCTTGTATTTTGTAAACCATTATGATGGCGTTATTTTAACGATCCCGAATGACTGTATATAAATCTCGTTAAATAAATAACATGCTGAATTTCCCTTTTCTTTTTTTATTTTCTCTTTATGCATTTTACAAATTATAACAAAAAATTCTTCTTGAACATGAAATACAGAGAAGTTAATTCTTATACTCTAAACAAAACTTCATAGATTAAAGAATAAAAAGGCATTTTTCAACGTCTCTGTAATAAAGTCCACAAAGTGGGGGGTAGAAATTTACACAACTTCAAGAAATTTTAAGGAACCATCCTAAATATAACCAATTCAGGCTTAATAGATACAGAGACCTTATGACTATATAGGGACTAGCAACATCAATGTTAGTTTCTTACTGGAGTTACCACAGCCTTCCCTATCAAAAACTGGGTCAATTGTGGGGGGGGATCATAAAATATATACGTATTATTACTGTACATAACTGTGCATTTGCACGGAAATTCCAAGAAAAATGCCCCCCCCCCCCAATATGCAAAACTTGTGATTTTAATAGCAAAAAGGCTTTCCTTCTCTTTTGTGTCTCGCGAGAGACATCTGGGAAAACTCTAATATTACATCCAAGAAAAACTTCATTTATATGACGCAAACACAGCCGCAAGAGCCAGTCTTTGTCATGGTCCAGTGCTAAAGATACGATTAGTGTCGCCAATTCAGCAACTGAGCTCTCCAAAAAATTAGAAATGTCCACAAGCTGATTTTGCCCAGCTGATTTTGCCCATTATTCATTCTTGTGTTTGCGCTTCTGTTCTTCTTGGTTTGGATACATAAAAGATCTTTGTAATCGGGGGTAAAGCCACCTCTTCAATTTTTAATATATCCAATAAATAGCGTTTAAACAAATCTCTTGGAGGAGTCAGAGGGACCTGGGGGAAATTTATGAACCTTAAATTTCTATTCTTACTCAGATTCTCCAGGTTTTCTATTTTTCTAGCAGTACTATTATCTTTAATCAGCATTTCTTGAGTTGTTTTTATTACATTTACCTGCTGTCTGTTAGTCACTATTTGGCTTTCCAACTCCACTGTAGTATGGTTCAGCACTTTGACTTTCTCTTCAAGCTGATTCATTTTAACAGTTAATGGATGAACAAGCTGTAAAATAGAGGATCGCATTTCGATGATGGTTTCCCATATAGTCTCTAATGTGAAGTTAGAAGGTCTTACCACCTCTGAGATATTCGATACAGAATTCTCTGTGGGCTCTCCATCTTGTTCCAACAGAGGAATTTCTGCTCCCACGCCGGTCTGTCCCTCGATGTTGCTTGGGCTTCCAGGAAGAGCCATTACCCCCCTCCGATCCCTGCCGGGTCACGCCCTTCGATGCTTCGGTCGGCTGGCATTCCCGTCTGCTCTGGGGTCTCTCTCTCACCCGCTGGATTCCCCGGTGGCATCATATCAACGAGACTTAGAGGTGACATCGAGCCTGGGAGAGAGGGGGGGGGCTCCTCTTCTCCTCCCCGCATCTCCAGCGGCTGCAGGTTCCCCGTATTTTCCGTCCTCTGCGCACGATGTGAGCGTCCATGGGTCCCGAGATTGGCGTTGACGACGAGGGTACTGCAGGGAAAGGTTCCCCTCGCAGTTTGTGCAGTCTCCCCATTAAGGTAATCAAAAAAAACCCAGCAGGACATATTGTATACAACTCAGGAGCTCAACAGCGCACTGCTCTACCAAGCGGCCATCTTAGATCCGCCCCCCTGAGTAATGTCAGAATTTCCTTTTCTAAGGGTATCCTTTGTGGATATTCTGTTTCTAACCATGTGCTTCTGAGCAACTGTCTGCTTCTCCCTCCTCCCAAGATCTAGTCTAAAAGCTGCTCTCTCCCTTTTGACTTGTTAGCACCAGCAGCCAGGTTCCATTTTTGTTAAGATGGAGTCCATCCCGCTGAAACAGGCTTCCTGCCTCCTAAAGGGTTTCCCCAGTTCCTAATGAATCTTAAGTCTTCTTCCCTGCACTGTTGTCACATCCATGTACTGAGTTCCCTGGAGCTCACATTGCTTTCTGGGTCCTGCATGTGGAACCTGGAGCACTTCAGACAATGCTATCCTGGACATTCTGGATTTTTAGTTCCTACTTAATAGCTTAGTTTATCTTCTAGCACCTTCCTATGTCACCGTTACCCACACAGACCACAGCAGTTGGTTCCTCCCCTCCACTGTCAAAATCCTATCTATGCAGTGCAGACGCATAGAACAGATCTTCACCAAATACAGAATAAAAGACCACAAATTACAAATGTGAGACAAAAACTGGAACGGAAACCCCATCTGCTGGAGACGGAGAATACTGGCAGACTGATGTCACTGTAGGGGTACATATACTGTGACATCAGGTTGCTCCGTCTCCATCTGTTGGTTGAGGTGCTTAACCCACTTGTTCTGGATTCATCTGACTGGACACTAAGAAATGGGCTTTGTCTATGGATCTATCTTTCACATTTCCCCGCTGATATTCAGCCCTTCTGTAGCATCCCATTAGACATTCAATACAGGATTTGCTGGATCTAAGCCTGTGGCTTTTAATGTACACAAAAATGTATTTTGTTAATATTCCTTTTTAACTGCATGCTAGACTCAATGCAAATCTGGTGTAGGAACTGTGTTTTCTGTGGTTGTATACATACCTTTCACAGTAATCCTGGAAAATTAAAAATTAAAATAAAATAAAAAGACTGCAGTCTTTAAAATGAGATGATGGGCTTCAGACGGGTGCAATTTCAGGATGGTGGAATTCTAAAAAACAAAATATAAAAGCCTATGAATTGTGTGTTAATCTTACAGAACACAGACCTTTAGATTCTGCAGGGCCTTAGAGAAGAGGAAAAAATAGTGCCAAAATGCATCATGGCCCCTACATTAGGTTATACACAAGCAAATGCAAAGGTCCAGGGCAGTGCAAGAGCTAAAACAGAAAATGAAATACTTTCTTGTAAACAGCCCTTTCTGGCACTCTTTTAGATCTCCTTTGTCGTTTCCTTAAGAAGAAGAGGTGCTGGAGAGAAATACATTTTGCAGAAAAAAATGTTTATAAGTATTTTGCTTCAAGGTTCAATAGTTTATGCGAAATAGCAGAGAAAGTAGAAAAAAACAAACACTATTTTCTTAAGAATATGTAAAACAAAGTATGAATTCTGGATAGCAGCAATGCAATGATAAATCTTATTTTAAAAAATAAATCAGTTTTTTTTATTGGTTTTACAGTCTTAAAATGCAGCAGACAGCTAGCTTTAAATACATCAGATTTTTCTCCAGTCAAAAATCTAGTTCTGTAATTGTGCACTTGTGTTTTCACCGTTCATTAAAAGTGAGAAACATTTTGTAGAATCTGCTTCTACCATTTCAACGGACTCTAGTAGTAGAGCTACACACTGGGGCTTCTTCACTATTCCATTGCTACAGAACTACACAATCTACAATCTGCCCTCCTCTGCCCACTACCAATCCCTTCAGCCACTTAAGAACATAAGAACTTGCCATGCTGGGTCAGACCAAGGGTCCATCAAGCCCAGCATCCTATTTCCAACAGAGGCCACAAGAACCTGGCAATTACCCAAACACTAAGAAGATCCCATGCTACTGATGCAATTAATAGCAGTGGCTATTCCCTAAGTAAAATTGATTAATAACCATTAATGGACTTCTCCTCCAAGAACTTATCCAAACCTTTTTTGAACCCAGCTACACTAACTGCACTAACCACATCCTCTGGCAACAAATTCCAGAGCTTTATTGTGCGCTGAGTGAAAAAGAATTTTCTCCGATTAGTCTTAAATGTGCCTCTTGCTAACTTCATGGAGTGCCCCCTAGTCTTTCTATTATTTGAAAGTGAAAATAACCGAGTCACATCTACTCGTTCAAGACCTCTCATGATCTTAAAGACCTCTATCATATCTCCCCTCAGCCATCTCTTCTCCAAGCTGAACAGCCCTAACCTTTTCAGCCTTTCCTCATAGGGAAGCTGTTCCATCCCCTTTATCATTTTGGTTGCCCTTCTCTGTACCTTCTCCATTGCAACTATATCTTTTTTTGAGATGTGGCGACCAGAATTGTACACAGTATTCAAGGTGCGGTCTCATCATGGAGCGATACAGAGGCATTATGACATTTTCCGTTCTATTAACCATTCCCTTCCTAATAATTCCTAACATTCTGTTTGCTTTTTTGACTGCTGCAGCACACTGAGCCGATGATTTTAAAGTATTATCCACTATGATGCCTAGATCTTTTTCCTGGGTGGTAGCTCCTAATATGGAACCTAACATCGTGTAACTACAGCAAGGGTTATTTTTCCCTATGTGCAACACCTTGCACTTGTCCACATTAAATTTCATCTGCCATTTGGATGCCCAATCTTCCAGTCTCACAACGTCCTCCTCCTATAATGTATCACAATCCGCTTGTGATTTAACTACTCTGAATAATTTTGTATCATCCGCAAATTTGATAACCTCACTCATCGTATTCCTTTCCAGATCATTTATATATATATGGCCTGCCACTGTTTCCTCTTCCATCAGTGCTACTCCTCCCATTCCTGCCACTACCTCCAAACCTTTCTGCCCTGCTGTTATTCTCATCACGGCTGCCTCCGGCTCGCACCCCTAGTGTTCCCACACAGAATGCCTCAAGTAGCCCTCTTTCCACCACTGAGCTGTGTGACCCTGCGCGGGCAAGAGGCTGACATGGAGGGGTGGCAGCAGTCAGGTGGCAATGAGGAAAGGAGAAGAGAGACCTGAATGGGGGGGGGGGGGGGGGAGAAGATAATGGACGGGAGGGAAGAGAGCGATCAAAGACACGGAGGGAAGGAGAGACTCCAAGAGAAGTGGAGGTAGTTGAGAGAAGAGCTATCTTTAGGAGAGGGAAAGAAGTTGTACTAAGAGTGTGACGCATGCAGAGACGGAGAACAAGAAGAATGAAAAAGAAAAAAAAAAAAAGAGGAAACATGAGACTTGGACAAAGAAAAAAAAATGAAAACATTAAAAACGAGAGAGACGACATACAAGTTTTATTAAGGGAAAAAACATTTTTGAGTAGCACATGTAAATGTATAGTATGCAACAGAACTTTTGCTGAATAATCATCACAGAAAATAACCCTGTGCTGCAGGTGTGGAGGCGTAGGCTAGAGCAGCGGACTAAGTTCAAATCCTGCTGTCAGGCCTTGTGACCCTGGGCAAAGCCACTTCCCCCTCCACTGCCTCTGGGGACAGAGAAATACCTACGGTACCTGAATGCAACCCGCCCTGCGCTGCCACTGAAAAGGCGGGGGCTAAGTAAACACCGCACTAGCTTTCTCACTATATTTACCTTGCATAATACAGATTTCTTTTTTTTAAATCATTAACTTATGGTCAATCATAACACCAAGAGGGCAATCTCCAAAGGCATTCCCAAGGTTAAATCTGCCTCCCGCCCCATCACTGCAGGATAGGAAGTGTGCCTGCTGTTTCACAACACACGTGCTTTTTTACCTGCAGGGAAAGAGGGAATGGGGGTTATGTCAAGGGAGGGACTTTCCAAAGCAGGTGCAAAGTCCATGGATACACTTTTGGGGCTCACCGGCAGATTTTCCCAAAGGGAATTCTAGAGGGAGTTCTCCTTAGAAAATGAGCTTTTGCAGGTCCTCTGGTTACTTTCAAGGGAAGACTTGAAAATTGCCTCCATCCATATACTACTTCTGTTACCTTGCTCAGCCTGCTTTATTATCATTTGAACAGTCATTTTCTTATGGCTTTCAAAATGTAAGGCTTTTGTTTAACTGGTAAACTTTGAGGACACGATGCTCCGCCCCTCCTGCTAACAACAGCGCAAGCCATCCTGAAGAGGTGGCACCCAGTGGTCTGAAGTGCCCTTTGAGGCTCCTTCCATCTGCCTTCATCCTGCTGTGATTCCCTTTGTGTCCAGTTGCTGACAATGTTGATATTGTTGAGGTCCCACCCCTCCTACTATCATCAGTGTGGGCTGTCCAGAATGGGGGGGGGGGGGGGAGGGTCACTCCTCAGGGACAGTTTGGGCCATCTATGCTATCCTTTTAGGAAGACTGCATTGTCCGTGGGGTGTTTTGAGGTTTGGCAAGGACTTTTGCATAGTGTTCGATTGCCCTGGCCATTAAGGTTTAGTATTTTGGTTTTATAATTGAAGTTTTGCATTATGCTCATAAAGACAGTAGCTTTCAAACTGGCGCGCAGGTGCTCATGTGCGCTTGTTCACCAGCCCACACCCAGGGACGTGGCCATTTTAAAATAGCCTGACCATGCGCACGTGTGTGCAATTTTAAGTGGACGCGTGTCTGTGAGCGTAAATGCCGCTTCTACCACGTAAGCGGGGGAATTTTAAAAGCCACGTGTGCTAATGTAATTGGCCATTTTCTCCAATTCATTCCCAGTTCACCAACTTAAGGGATAGGAATTCCAACCCCACCCCACCCCCACCCCCTCCGCCTACCTTCCCCACTGTTAGCCTCGACTTTTAAAACCCTACTGATCTGCTTAGAATTTTTTGTGTTACAATTTACATGTCATCCATAGGAGAAGAAAAGTTACATGACTGGGGATCCCTGGCGCACGGTTGTGCGCCAAGTATTTACGGGCAAACTTCAAGTTAAAATGCCGGAACGCCCATGCCCCGACCACGCCCTGCCCATTTCTGGACCTTTTCATTTGTGCGCACAGCAAGTGCGTGCGTATCCGGGCGACTTTTAAAATTCACTCGGCATGCACCAGCCCGATATATTCACACATCCCCTAATTTCGGCACGTGTCAGGTTTTTAAAATTCACCTTAAGCTGTTTCATTCCTAGTGAGAGTAGGAAGTGAGAATTTGTCAGGGGTTAGGGTTTTTTGTTATTATTCCGTCTGAATTATGTATTGAAATATGCTGTTTTATATTTTTATGACTAGTATTAATATGTATATATGAACTGTATCAGGATATGCTGCATTTAATTTCATGCAAAAAAAATGTATTTCTTTATATGTTTTAAGCCCGTTTATAGGCAGTCCTATAAATCTGAAAGGGCAGGATATTAAAAGTCAAAATGAGATTAGATTGTAGCTACAAGAGATAAGTGTCCTGCCAAGATAAATGTATAAAGAAGCTGATAACATTTTCAATACCTCTTCGCCCACTCTATGACTAATGATAGACTTCTGAAGGTTGCAAACTAGAGATTGTGACTCTTACAACAGCTAAGCAAGTAGACATACAAGAACGGATGTACCAAATACTTTTCCCCATGCTTTCATACCAGAAGGAATGCTGGTACATAGCAATCAAAGGGCTTTAAATTCATTTCATTTCTCCTCCCTCCGTTGTTCTTCAGAGGCTTGTGAACACTTTCTATAATGCTGCTGAACTACATTCCAGCTGTCACAGTTGAGCATTTAGCACCAATATGTACTACAGAGAGATTCAGCAGTCAAAAAAGGCTTAGGCAAACAATTGTTGTTAGGAAAGGAAAACAAACAATGTATACATAAGCTTTATTTGCCAGACATTTCCACAGTACACCTCAGTACAAAATGGAAAAAAAAAGGGCTATCACTTGGGGACTGGAATATCAATATGCAAGAAAGCAAATACTTCAGCCTTTCATAAAATGCAATAAACTGCGTATGATAGCTTGTTTTGTCACCTGCCTTATAACATTAAAGGCCTGATTTTCAAAAGCATGTACACATTTAAAACTGGGTTTTACATGTGTAAATGCATTTTACCTGTTTAAGTGGGTGTTTGAAAATTGTTACAATACATGCCATTGAATTATCAATAGGTTTTTACCAGTATTATGTGCACTTAACATGGGTAAATGTCTTTTGAAAATTGCTAGGATAGTATGTTACATTTGCATGTTTAATTCCTTTGAAAATTCCCCTGTAAGAATCTGATTCAATAAGACTTTGCTAAGGAGACCGAAGAACAGTAAAATGTAGCTTAGAAAATAAAGTAGATTGAATTTAGGTTGGATGGATGGGAGAAATCGGGGGGGGGGGGGGGGGGGGGGAGGAGGTAAGAAATCAGGGACTGCATGAACAGAAAATTGTAATGTTTAGGTCAATAAAAGTGGAATACATAGCTAAAGAAGTTTGACTACACTGGAATCTTAAGGATAGGGGCCTGCACAGTATAACTAAAAAGAAGAAATCTGATTTAAAAAACTGAAAGAGAATGCAGACCACACTCCCACTATAAACAAATTATTCTGGAACACAGATAATTATTTTACAAGATAAAGACTAAAAGTCATAAGATGGAATCTAGCTTCCAGCAGAGAAAATTACACATTGAAGTTTTAAAATTCCATGCTTTCTGACTACTTAAAAACTGTTTCAACTGCACATAAAGCTCTCTTGCCTGATAAAACAGCTTCCATGGCATCTAAAGGGCTGTACATAAATACCAGTATCTAGAGGAGAAAAAAAAAAAGATGCGTGGATTAATAAGGAAAATAATAAAGACACATATTTGTATCCTTCCCTATAAAAAAATTTAACTATACTGCATAGCACATCACTTAAAGAAATGAAAACAAATTTATATTTATATAAGCAGCTCAAGAGTAGTAGTAATTTGAGTGTCCAACTTCATTCTCTGACATCTACAGACACTGTCAGACTTGCACAATGCAAGCATTAAGAGCAAAAGCTGTAAATTTGAGAGATTGAAATAGCATATCTTGGCTTTGGGGTGAGATTAATTAGGAGAGATCAGCTCGGACAGAGAGACATTTGGAGTCGCGGTCACACTCAATTACATACAAACATAGTGAGTCACAGCCATGCACTTACAGCACAGGCACACACACACACACCCATCACTTAGAGCCTGATTTTAAAAAGCATTTACACACTTAAAATTGGAGTTTACACATGTAAATAGGCTTTTGAAAATTGCTACAATACATGCCATTGAATTGTCCATAGGATATTCCCATGTAAGGGCACTATATGGGTGTAAATAGTTTTGGAAAATTGCTAGAATAGTATATTAATTTACATTACATTTAAAATTACCTGCAAAATGAGTCAGAAATACACACACACACACGTCATAGATATGCATTTACAGCACAAGCTCACATTCACAAACTGAGGCACAGTCACACAGGAGTCAGAGCCATACACTTCCCTTACAGCATAGTCACACGCACATAGGCATTCAGTTACACTTACTCCATCGCATGGACTCACAGTGCACGATTTGCACCACCTCATAGAAACTGGACTTTGCCAAATGTCCGTGACTAACTTGCCGCCGGGGAAGCTGCAGAAGAAGCCTGGGCCAGACGATAGGATGTCAGCTCCCAGAACGGAGTCCAAAGCTCGCGACCGGCCCCATCAGCCTCTGGGGCGAGGGTGAGGGCTTCAGGAGAGTGCCCGATCCTGCCCTGCGAGCGCGGCGGGAAGGGCCTGGATACGAGAGTCGCCCTGTACACAGAATCCGGGACGGAGGGGAGGGCCAGCCCTTCCCCAGCTAGTTCCGTGTTTTGATTTTTTTTTTTTTTCCCCGGAAACGTCGCATTCGCACTCCTCCCTCCTCTCCTACCAGAACTGGTTTACGCCTGATGTCAGACGCAAGGGGCGGAGCTTCGGCATCCGTCGGCCTGGCTCGTCCTGCTTCTGTGACCTATCGTGTTGCCAGGTTGGGCTCCATTTTTCCCGGTTGTGCGAGTCGGGCTAGTTTTGGACTGGGCAGCTGACTGTCAGCGGCTCTCTGTGCTGTTTCGTCAGCTTTCTTTCTTTGCCTCGAGTAGCCAGCAGTCACAGAGTGATGACTCATTGGCAGCAGCCAATCAGAGGTGACAGAAACAGCAGGGTGGATGTAGAAGGCGGGGTTGCTGCAGAACGCGGAAGGAAGAGGAAGGGGCGTGCACCCTGCTTTTATCTTCGACTTGCTGCTGGCAGTTTTTGCGAAAATAGAACTGTTTGCTTTTATCGCCGAATCTACTATTGCTGCTGCTGCAGCAGCAGCTCGTAATCTCAGTACTAAACCTAAAGCTGTTTACTTCCTCGCTTTATCCTGCTGAAGCTTGGGAACTGAAGATAAAGGTAAGAGGCGAGAAGGGGTTTGTTTTTTTTTTTTGGGGGGGGGGGGGTTGCTTAATTGAGGAAAAAGAGTAACACGGAGGAATGGGTGGAAGACAAGAAAGTGGTAGAAATGGAGTTTGGGAGGAAAAAACGAGGATGTTGACTGCAAAAGAGGGCAAAGATGGTGGTGATACTGGTTTAGTATCAAAAATAGAATAAGCAGAGAAAGGTGGAGACAGGAAGGGAAGAAGGGTGAGGGGTAAGAGGCGTGTGGGACAAAGAGGAAAGGAGGGAGGAGCAAAGAAGAACTGGGCAGAGAGGAGTGTGGCGGACAAGAGAATGTTGGGGTGGGGGGAGGCAGAGAGGGAATATGAGGAGCAAAGAGGGAAGCAGAGCCAGGGCTAGCATTTTTGCTGCCCTGCATAAACAATTACTGGAGCGCTCTCTTCCCCCCCCCCCCCCCCCCCATTTGTTGTCTGTCCTGGGCCTGCACAGAAAAGACCAGGTCCCTGTAGTGATCTAAACTATAAAAATTGAAATGGGTATGTATTAGATTGGAAGCCCTATGGGGACAGGGAAATACCCACATCACCTGAATGTAATCTGCTTTGATGTACACGTTGAAGTGCCAAAAAGTGGAATATAAAAATCTAAATAAATAAAATAAGTGGATAAGTATTGATTGTCTTTATTGTACTGTCTTCCTTGTATTGCTGTGCCAACTAGATTCCCCCCCCCCCCCTTTAGGAGCCTTGTGTCAGAATAATTTATATATATACGTGTATGTATATTTTTATATATTGCATTTGTAATGGTATTATAAAAAACTTCTTTATAAATAAACTTTAAAAGCCTGACATTTGCCACCTGCAGTTGGAGAGAATGGAGATGCACAAACTTTCTCCTCTTTCTCATATATACACCTCTAACATTCATTCTGTCATTCATATTGTCACTCACACACCCTTCTTAACAAATCTCATACACATGCTCACCCATTCTCTCTCCCTGTGCGCTCTCTTCTTCACACAAGTGCGCACTACAGGATAGGCTCTCCTAGTACACTACCTCTTTGTTCTTAATTTGGATGCTGCCCCTCCTCCTGGTTCTGCAGCAGGATTCCCATTGCAGTGAGAAGTCTGATCCACCTAAAGGTCCTGTGAGAACAACCTGTAATCTGCTGGGCACCACAAGAGCCTTACACTAGCAGAAAAAAAAAAAAAAACACCACCAGTACCAAGTAGCCATACTTTGCCTAGGCTGTTCCCCCCCCCCCCCCCCCCCCCCCCCCTTTCTCTTGGCATTGGAGAAACTCAAGTCATCTCATTGAAAAAGCAACACTGTCTTTGCTGCTTTTAGTCTCGCTATTGGCTGTGCAGGGGCGGCGAGTCAGTAGCAGGCACACCGAACCAGGAAAAAAGTAATGCTGCCAGGGGCCGCGTTTGCTGCTTATGCAGAAGCATCTTAAATCTGTTGGACCGCATGCTCATTGCTTATCACTCTGTGCTCCTCTTCAAAAGACATCAGCTCCAGGTGCAACATCCAAGCACCCTTTTGATCTTGCTGTGCTGGCCCATGAATGCAGTTGGACCCACTGGACTAAAGGTACAGACCATTGCCTGAAGGCTCTACACTGGGCCGATGCTGACTCTGCAGTGTGCTTCTGCTGTTGCCTTCCCCCTCCAAGCAGTGCCATCCCATGCAATTGCATGGAATGCATACCTGATAGTGCAGGGCCTGAAGGGGAGTAGGGGGTGAGATGCAGAGTCTGTTGGGCACATTGTGTGGGAGAAAAGGAAATTGGTAGAGGTGTTATGTCAGGGATGTATAGTTCCTATTGTTGCTTTTTTTTTTATTGCTTTCTCTAACCCTCCTTCCCTGGCTCTCTTGCCCCTGGCCTCGTTCAAAACTTTGGTAAAGAATTTAGTTGCTGAGGAGCTATCTTACTCTATCGGGCATCACAATAAACTTTTCAAAGTTAGAGCTATTCCTGACTGGACTAAGAGCAATGCTGGAATGTCCTGTGTATAATGTAGTGAGGAATGGGTTTCAATATTTATTGTATGTATGCACCTGTTGACATAGTATAAATGCACAAGTTTTTATGTTTTAATACTTCAGAAAATAATTATTGAAAATACCATTTATGTTAGCTTTTTTGGTCCCCTGAAGATTGGATTACTTATGGGTTTGAGACTTCAGTTTTCCCTAGTTAACTGGGCTAGTTTTGGGCTATGTGTCTTACTTTGGGCTACAAACCCCATTTAAAATCTGGCACTTGTTTCAACTAAAATATCGGCGTGCCCAGGTGCGGTTAGAGAGCTGTGCAATCAACGGGATTGGGGAGGGGGTTAGGAACACGGTGTTTGTGAAAGGCAGCCGGGTTCTGTTCTGAATGTCCTAGTGACATTCAGGTTTAAAAATGGGATTATTTCTGAGTGTTGGTCTTGAAATTTATTCCCTCGAAGTAGAACCAGATTGTGTCTGAACTGCGATTTTTGCTGCTGTCAACTTGCCAGCTTTTCGAATCCTTTTTTTCTTTTTTTTTTTTTTTGTAACGTATTTTCTGTTTGCAGTTCAGGTCTTCTCTTGTCTTTACTGTAGTCGTTCCTCTCTGCCTTCCTTGCTTATTTTGCAAGCTGATTTGTCCCTGCCCAGTCCTGCATGCCTTATATTTCTTAGCCCTCCTGCATTTTTACACCCATCCTTGCAGCCCTTTTTTATGGCAGACCTCACATGCATGGGACACACCCATTGTTGAAGAAGAAGCTTGCGGTGGCCTCCAAGCCTTTCCTCCCCTCTGAAGTCCTTGCTGTCTGGAGTTCTCCCCCTTGCACTGTGCTGGACTGCTTCAATTTCCACCAAATCCAGTTAAGCACACCCCTCCTGTAACTTTTCTCTTCCTCCTGTGTCTCTGCTTTATTCACAGTTGCCAGATATACCAAGCATTTTTTCCAACAACACAAAATGGGGGAAGATCTTTTGGCTTATGCATTCTGGGACAGGAAACCACTTCACTGTGGCAAGTGACTTGTGTAAATCATGCATTAATATATTCCTCTAATTACTTAGAAACAAGGGTCAACAAACAAGTTGTAGGACAGGTAAATATATTTTTGTTGGATTAATTTAATATATCTGTGACCAGGTTTCAAGATTTATCCTCCCTTCGGGCCAATGAAGATGCAGTTACTTACCTACGTTTGCCGTATAAAACAGAGATGAATACATGTTGAAAGTTTGTATTTTATGGAATGAGTACGTGTACATATTGATATGTGAAATGTACTGAAAAAATGGTTGAATTTGAACTTGAGCAAAATGAGATTTCTGCATGTGTTAGATTTATTTATAAGTATTTCAGGGTCTGCCTTTACCTAAAGCTTAGGGCCAAGGTGGATTATATAAAATAAGTCATTGAGTACATAAACAATGGATATATAAAGATGTGATAGTCTCTAAATATAGATAAGTGGGATACATTAAGTAGCATTAAGGAAATAGGTGCATTGGATATAAATTCCATATATTTAGTCAAGAAGTAAGTTAAATACTAGTTGGCTAGATCAGTATTTCCCATCTTTTTCAAGCCCAAAGTACACCTACACTAACCAAAATGTTATGTGGTACACCAAACTCCACTGATCAGGCAATACAGAAATGAAGAGAATTTATGTGGCCAAAAGGTAAGAGCTAAGGAAGTACTGAAAGCCTCACCAGTCTCTCTTCCAAACTTTAAAACAAATACTAAGTGAGTAGAGAACACATGGACTCCTTACAGTAGAACAGCTCCCTCTGTATATAAGTGCAGGAGACATCAGTGTGGTGAATGTGGGGAAACTATTTTAAGCAGTTATTTAGTTTACATGAAGAACTTAATGATTCTCTGCTCCACTACAAATATTACTAATTTAATTATTTGATTATAAGGCGTATAAGTTCTGAAAATAAATGCCTGCTTGAAACAAGTCATGAGATCAGATATATTAAAGAGTAGTTACTCAGGAGGCTAACTGTGCAGATATCAGAGGAAAACAGGACAGTAGCCACTTGGCCACACCTAATTGTTTGCTGATGTGATAGGGACAGAACCTTGGGGCCTCAAGAACACATGGGTGTAGCCCAGAGAGAAACTGAAACTAGGACAAAGGTCAGCAGAATCAACACAAAATGACCTACTTCAAGCTAACTGAAATCCAGAGAGAGAACAGATCAGAACTTGTTGAACATTACAGTGGTTAATGAAGTGCCTGGTGAACTGTTACTGGTTTTTCAGCATTGTTTCCGTCTTTCCAAAGATATGACTCATGTTGGAAACTGTGAGGGGGAAATATCTTTGTATATATTCTTTAATGCAAACTCTAATCTTTATGCTTTTATTACTTATATAGACATATAAGTAAAACTTCTATACTTATAAATAAGTGTATTGTGACAAAATAACCATCAATTTTCCTACCCACTACAGTGAGGCAGCCAGCTCATTTAGTTAAATGAGCTCTGGAAGCAAAAGTGAACTGCTACCAACACTCAGCACATCACATTTCATGCTCTGTGCATGCTCTTCCTGTCTCACTCAGCCTGGGGATAAGACTACCATTGAAGGACTCAAAGGAGGATGCTCAGGAGGGAGAAAATAAGGAGGTGCTGTATGTAATGTGGGGGCCAATTCTAACTGGCAGCATCCAAGGCACAGAATTGGCACACTCCAGGGCTCATGCTAAAACTAGGAAGAGGAAGCATGCATATACTTATTTAGGTTTTATATTCTGCTTTTCACACTTTTTTTTTTTTTTCAGTGCTTCAAAGTGGATTACATTCAGGTACTGTAGGTATATATGATCTCAGATCTCCTACACATTTAAGAGTCACCACCCATCTGAGCATTAGGTAGTAGTGATCAGGTCTAAAGGCACACTGATTGGGGAAACACTGGAATAGATGGAGCTTGGAAGCGGTCAAATCTTGTGAGATTCAGTCAGGGAGACTTCTAATGTGTAGTTCTAGAGCATGAGTGTATGCTGTGGCCTTGCTAAACAGCCATGCTTTGAATTATTTTCCAGAAGGAGAGGTAACAAATTAGGCAATGACAATTTTTTTTGTTACAAAGGCTTAAATTACATCTCTTCCTTAAGTGTTTGTTTTTAATTTCTTTATTCTGTGCTTTTTCCAAAGTCTGGCAGTATGATGAGGGCACTACCTCATTTCCTGCTCATGATCAGAACACAGTTCCTTTCAAATTTAAGTAGTATGTGTGTAAACCTCCACTCTATATCAGGCTGATACAGTACAGTGCGCTCCGGAGCGCACTGTTAGCCGGCTTTTGGACGCGCTAGCATTAATTTCTGCCGGCACCGGGAAAGTGCACAGAAAAGCAGTACCCTCATGGCGTATTAAGTCAGAGGTCCCGAAAGTTTAAAAAATAAAAAAAAAATTTTAAATGGGCCTGCGGCTGGCGGGTCAAAAACTGGATGCTCAATTTTGCCGGCATCCAGTTTCCAAAACCGTGGCTGTCAGTGGGCTCGAACCGATGCCAGCAAAATTGAGCGTCAGCTGTCAAACCCGCTGACAGCTGCCACTTCCGTCAAAAAAGAGGCGCTAGGGACGCGGTAGTGTCCCTAGCGCCTCTTTTTACCGCTGGGCCTAATTTTAATAAATTAAATATTGAATTGCGTGCACAGGAGAGTGGCCTGTGCGCGTGCTGGGAGAGCGGGCACTCGCCCGCTTTATAATATGTATATATATGTATATTATAATATGTATATTATAAAGCGGGCACTCGCCCGCTTTATAATATGTATATTATATACACCACTTTATATTCGATTCAAAGGCTCTTTTCTCCTACGTCTTCTCTTTAACCAAACCATCTCCTCCTTCTATCCCAGACCACCAAGCTCTCAACAAAGCAAACGAACTAGCAAACTACTTCAAAACAAAAATCACTAACCTTACCCAATCAATCACATCCAACAACCTTACCCTAACACACCAGCTCACATTCCTGCCGCAACAAACCACAAGCCTGGATTCATTCGAGCTCACTTCTTCACTGGAGATTGAAATCACACTTAAAAAATTCAAACCTTCCTCCCACCCATCTGACCCAATACCAACAAATCTCCTCATCGCCATACCAAACACCATCTCAAAACCAATTGCAGAAATTATCAACACATCCCTCTCTCAAGGTTTAGTTCCTAACCAGTTAAAATTGGCAATACTGAAACCATTACTAAAGAAACCAAACGCTTGCCCATCAGACCCAGCCAATTTTAGACCCATCGCTAACTTACCTCTTATCGCCAAATTGATGGAAAAAATTGTCAACAAACAACTGTCAGATTATTTGGAAGATCATAACATTCTATCCCCAGCTCAATATGGATTCCGAAAACGCCTAAACACCGAATCGCTCTTACTATCTCTCACTGACACAATCCTCGTTAACCTGGAGAATAAACAATCTTACCTGCTCATTCTCCTGGATCTTTCTGCTGCATTTGATACGGTAAAACACTCTACTGTAATAGACCAACTAGCCAACATAGGTATCAAAGGCACAGCCCTTAGATGGTTCCATTCCTTCTTAAGTAACAGATTCTACAAAGTAAGGATAAACAACAAAGAATCGCATCCAATCCTGACAGAGCAAGGAGTCCCACAAGGATCATCACTTTCACCCACCCTCTTCAATATCTACCTCCTCCCTCTCTGCCATCTACTCTCAAACCTAAAGCTTACCCATTACCTCTATGCAGACGACATACAAATCCTCCTTCCGATCACAGAATCCCTTCAAAAAACTATCACGTACTGGAACGAATGCCTACAGCCCATCAAAAACCTACTCTCAAGCCTCAACTTAGTATTGAATGCTAATAAAACCGAAATGCTCATTGTCTCCCAGGATCCACGCACAATCTCTTCCAGCCTTTCTCTACCTAACACAAACAACTCGTTCTCCTCCGACGTCAGAGACCTTGGAGCATGGCTTGATAATCATCTAAACCTAAAAAAGTTCGTAAACAATACCACAAAGGACTGCTTTTATAAACTGCAAGTCCTCAAAAAAACTTAAACCTCTCCTTCACTTCTCCGACTTCAGGCTAGTACTACAATCCATCATTCTTTCCAAGCTCGACTACTGCAACTCCCTGCTACTAGGTATTCCCGCAAACACTATCAAACCATTGCAGATGGTTCAGAATTCAGCAGCAAGAATTCTAACTAGCACTAACAAAAAAGATCATATCACCCCAATCCTTCAGAACTTACATTGGCTCCCCATCAAACAAAGGATACTCTATAAAGTACTCACTATCATCCACAAAGCGACAAACAAACTAGCCCCCATTACATTAAGTTCTCAACTCCAACCGCACACTTCCTCCAGACCAATCAGAAGCGCATACAGAGGAACACTGCATGCTCCGCAAATAAAATCATCATTGAGCAAACGAGCGTTATCTTCAGCAGGCCCACACCAGTGGAACACGCTTCCCCCAGATCTTAGACTAGAACCCAGTCATCAAGAATTCAAAAAAAGACTGAAGACTTTTCTCTTCCAACAAGCTTACCCAGACACTTAATCTTACCGTGACTGACAGACTTCCTAATTACCAGGCATCCCTTAACTATGGACACTGTATCAAGTACTTCTTTTAAGAATCTGAATCTGGACAATTATCTTTGAGCTCAAAAATTCACTTTATTTCTTATATATATTTGGCATTGCTTATATTTATATTTATTGCTACTTTAAATAGTTATACTTCTTATATATAATATTATATTTCTTTATTTATTACCAGTTAAAATATTATTACTTTAATTAGCACTATGTTAAATTGTCAACCAGTTATACTGTTCCATATGTTATACGGTTCCATGTAAAGCTCTGCTCTCTGTTGAGCAGTTCTTCGTTTTATGTAAACCGGAGTGATTTGTAGCCCCTACAAGAACTTCGGTATATAAAAATTAAAAATAAATAAATAAATAAAATGTGAAATAGAAGCCAAAATTGGGAAATATCTGAACATCACTTTCCTTTCCCTCACTACAAATTAACAAACAGCTGAGTGCTGCTGTATAAGTACTGTTCATCAGATAATGGTAAGGAAACATCCAGCTATCAAAAATTGCTCTTTAATTTCAGACAGAAGCTGGAATTAAACCCTGAAAGCTACATCTCTGTATCTCTCCCAGCCTCTGTCTCTCTGACCCTAAACAAAGGCATCGGTTTTCTTTTATACCTAAGTAAAAGGTTCCATGAGCCATCATTCCCAGTCCTCATTGGCTCCAAGCAGGCATTCACCAGAGTTATGATTTCAAGAGCTAAAAATTGGGCTGTTTTGAATCAAAATTAGAATTTATAACTAACCTATGAAAACACATCTCCCCCTGTCCAGTAGAATCCACTAAATGTCACTGTAAGCTAGCAAACTTGTTCTGGCAGTCTTCCCTGGAGACAAACAGCCATTGAATATTTACTATAAACATAGGTAATTACAATTTCTTTTGTTAAAAACATTTGTTTACCTCCATTTGGTATTTCTGATTTTCAAAAGCAATTGCAAAGAGCTGTCAACTGTCCTTTTTGCCTTTTAAGTAAGCTTTTATTGAGCAAAGGAAGCCACAATTTTGACTTCTAACTGCTTTTGTTACCTTTTACTTTTGCTGCAGAAACAAATCTACATCAAATACTTTTAAGTCCTTGAGTTACATGTGTAGATCAGAGCCATATATTCTCAGTTTGAGAGCTGTAGAGAGAGCATGAGTTGTGATTGATTCTTCGTAGACTATTCAAGCTCCTTCATTTTAGCATGGGGATATTAATAAGTAACATAGAATCATAGTCTCTATCTGCTGTCATTTTCTATCTAGTCGGCCCATTTCTGATGCCATACTGCAGAGTTTACCCAGTCTCTGGCTTTATGCTCCTATATAATGACTAGTAATCAAAGCCCATCCAAAGATGGGGAGATATTGTGAAGTGTATGAAGTGATTATTTGAGAAGTGAGGTAGAAGAGAATGCACATGAGCTCGGGTTTATAGTGTGGTAGTAGAGAGAGGGGAGAAGCTGGAGACTACAACAAGAGGGGCAGAGTTCAATTTCTGTATGTGGTAGCAAAGAGTGAATTGAACAATATAGAGGGACGGAGCTCAATTTCCATACAGAGAGGGAGGGTGGACCGGGAGAGAGAGGGACAGAGTTCAATTTGCATACCGGTGATGCAGGCCCAGGGCAACTTTCCTCCTTATTAGATTTTCTGTGCTTATTCCGTGTCTTCTAGAATTCAGTTCTTGTTTTGGCCTCCACAGGGAGGTTGTTTCATGTATCCACCATCCATTCTGTGAAGACATAATTCCTTATATAGGGCTTCTGATATTAGGTGTCTGTATTGGGCACCTATTCAGGTTGAATCAAATACATATTTAGGCATTTTTTTTTATATATATAGCATTCCAAATGAAGATCACAACGGTTTACAGTACCATTCATGTTCTTGGTCGGTAATCACATACTGGTGCGTTACCATTCACATTCTTGGTTAACACCGTAATAAATACATGTTCTGATTCATATTCATACATATTCTAGTACATCACGATCGTAAGGGGTTAATCTAGTTCATAGTCATCCATTTTTGGTCAACCTAATGGTGAATACAGGTTCTAATTCTACTAACAATACACTTTACAACGTTCATTACTTATTGCACTCTCCACTGACATTTATTTCTGGTACTGACGTTGAAATTATCAGCATATTGGTATTTTACATTAAATCGTATGCTTTTCTTTTTTTTTTTTTTTTTCAGGGTTTTATGTGAAATGTATTTTTATTGAGTGAATACAAATATGATACACATATGACATAAAGATGCCTAATTCAACAGAACAGTACAAAGTGCCAAGGTAAACTGATAAATATCACTCTTTTCAAACAAACAAACAATCAGGCCCAAGAAGGCCCGGAATCCCGTCCCACCCTTCACTTCCCTCCCCCACCCCCCTCAGAGACCAAATGAGAAGATTAAACGCAGTCCAGATACTCTCCATGTAGGTATAAGTTCAGCCATTCAGGGCTAAACTCCGAGCTCTATGAGGCAACGTTTGTAAGTATGAATCCCAAGTACCAAGAAAAAGTTTCCGTCTGGGTGAACTACGAGCGAAGAGATTTTCCATTTGCATCAAACTGTGAAGGTGATTCCGCCAGGACCTGAAGGACGGTGGCTCCGGAAATCGTATGCTTTTCTAAAAAGCCATGTTTTCAGTTCTTGTTTGAAACTTTCTTTCCGTTGTTTGACGCACAGACTCTGGAAGAGAGCTCCACAACATGGGGCCTGCTATGGAAAACATTCGGTCTCTTATTTGCGTTATGTGCAGCTGAGGTGTATTGGCATGGAAAAGGCACAAAAACAAAGCAGAGGATCCAGGTAGACAAAGGAGAGGTGAAAGAATATTGGGGGAAGTGGTGATTTTTCAGTGTTTATCTAATAAACCCCTATCTTATTTTAGTTGCATGAGGGGGGTTATCCAAACCTAAAATGAGAAGCTTTATTTATTACTCCTGAGTCTTACACTGTTTGAGCCGCATATCAAGACCTTTTGTTCTCAAATTTCATTAACTCTGGGAAAATGCTTCTTGCACATTTATGCTTTTGAGGTATTTGAATGTCTTAATCATTTCTACTCTTTTCTAGAATATTCATACTTAGGTCCCTATTCTAATTTCATAGAACTTTATAGTGCAACGTGTTCTGTTTTGGTAGCCTTTCTCTGGACTGCTGCTAATCTGCTTTAGGAGGAATAGCCTCCAAAACTAGATACAATACTACTCTACATTACATGTCTCCGATACCTCTCTTCCTCTATTGGTAATACCTTCCTCTCTGCATTTGAGTATTTTTCAGGTTCATACTGCTGACTTGAGATTATCAGATCACCCTAAGATCTTTATCTGGCTTGATGCATTCTCTCTTGGAAATATCTGTTTATCTCTCTATCTCTGCACTCTTGCATTAAGTCTTAGTTACCAAATGTTAGACCATTTTTTTAAGCTTCCTTTTATATAACCTTTTTTCTAGACTCTTTCAGAAATAGGCAAGGGGCCACCTTCAGGTGCTACAGGGGTTGGCTGCAGCTCCAGATCAGGATTCTTCGATGGGGGACAGCAAAGCTGTAAAGCCCAAGAGGATCATATTCAGCCTTACAGTAAACAGTTCAAAATATCGTATTGTGTTCCAAAACAAAATAATACTTCAGTAAAATAATCCAGGAAAGCAGTACAGGGAAAAAAGGCCTTCACACAGTTCTGAGTAGTCAGAAGAGAAAGATAAGTTTAATTTCTCATAGTGTTGAGTAAAACAGGTTGGAATTTTTATTTCTGATGGTTCTGCAGGCTCCTTTTCTCTCCAGGACTGGATCTGAACACAGAACTCCCTTTCATCCCCCAAAGCAGATGGTATTTCTGTACCTTGTCGTTTGCACTTGGCCTCACGGACGAGTCTCTCTTCCCAGTGGACTCTGGGAAAGTTGCCATCCAGAAAACTACAGCTCTGTCCCTCCTTGCAGCCACTCCATCTTTGAAACACTACAGATAGAGACCCCACACATGTCTTCTTGAGGAGACTAGAGAGTGCAGTACTCCATTGCTTGTCTGCAGATAACGCCTGGTGTCTCGTGGAGACACACTTATCTAAATTTGACACAGAGACTCACCCTATTTGGTATGGACCAGAAAAATCAAACACTCCACACCTCTGGAACCTCCCTTTGCTGAAATGTTCCTTACTCTTTTTTTAACCTATAGTGAAGGCTTAAACAGCCTTACACTTAGATCACTCCATTTTTTTTCTGCTTCCTTCTAGAATATCCCCCCTATTTCAGATTTTTGTATTATCTGCAAAGAGACAAACCTTTCATACGAGTAATGTGATTTGGTTATTTACACTTTTGAATAATAGGACTAGGGGGCCCTCCATGATGTTAGCAAGTAGCACATTTAAGACTAATTGATAAATGTTTTCACTCAACGCACAGTTAAGCTCTGGAATTTGTTGCCAGAGGATGCGGTTAGTGCAGTTAGTGTAGCTGGGTTTAAAAAAGGTTTTGATAAGTTCTTGGAGGAGAAGTCCATTAGCTGCTATTAATCAAGTTTATGTAGGGAATAGCCACTGCTTTTAATTGCATCAGTAAGAACATAAGAACATGCCATACTGGGTCAGACCAAGGGTCCATCAAGCCCAGCATCCTGTTTCCAACAGAGGCCATAACCAGGCCACAAGAACCTGGCCAGTACCCAAAAACTAAGTCTATTCCATGTTACCATTGCTAATGTCAGTGGCTATTCTCTAAGTGAACTTAATAGCAGGTAATGGACTTCTCCTCCAAGAACTTATCCAATCCTTTTTTAAACACAGCTATACTAACTGCACGAACCACATTCTCTGGCAACAAATTCCAGAGTTTAATTGTGCGTTGAGTAAAAAAGAACTTTCTCCGATTAGTTTTAAATGTGCCCCATGCTAACTTCATGGAGTGCCCCCTAGTCTTTCTACTATCCGAAAGAGTAAATAACCGATTCACATCTACCCGTTCTAGACCTCTCATGATTTTAAACACCTCTATCATATCCCCCCTCAGTCGTCTCTTCTCCAAGCTGAAAAGTCCTAACCTCGTTAGTCTTTCCTCATAGGGGAGTTGTTCCATTCCCTTTATCATTTTGGTAGCCCTTCTCTGTACCTTCTCCATCGCAATTATATCTTTTTTGAGATGCGGCGACCAGAATTGTACACAGTATTCAAGGTGCGGTCTCACCATGGAGCGATACAGAGGCATTATGACATTTTCCGTTTTATTCATCATTCCTTTTCTAATAATTCCCAACATTCTGTTTGCTTTTTTGACTGCCGCAGCACACTACACCGATTTCAATGTGTTATCCACTATGACACCTAGATCTCTTTCTTGGGTTGTAGCACCTAATATGGAACCCAACATAGGGAAAAATAACCCATGCTATAATTACACAATGTGCCACATGCTAACTTCATGGAGTGCCCCCTAGTCTTTCTATTATCCGAAAGAGTAAATAACCGATTCACATTTTACCCATTCTAGACCTAGACCTCTCATGATTTTAAACACCTCTATCATATACCTCCTCAGCTGTCTCTTCAAGCAGAAAAGTCCTAACCTCTTTAGTCTTTCCTCATAGGGGAGCTGTTCCATTCCCCTTGTCATTTTGGTAGCCCTTCTCTGCACCTTCTCCATCGCAATTATATCTTTTTTGAGATGCGGCGACCAGAATTGTACACAGTATTCAAGGTGCGGTCTCACCATGGAGCGATACAGAGGCATTATGACATTTTCCGTTTTATTCACCATTCCCTTTCTAATTCCCAACATTGTTTGCTTTTTTGACTGCCGCAGCACACTGAACCGACGATTTCAATGTGTTATCCACTATGATGCCTAGATCTCTTTCTTGGGTTGTAGCACCTAATATGGAACCTAACATTGTGTAATTATAGCATGGGTTATTTTTCCCTATATGCATCACCTTGCACTTATCCACATTGAATTTCATCTGCCATTTGGATGCCCAATTTTCCAGTCTCCAAGGTTTTTCCTGCAATTTATCACAATCTGCTTGTGATTTAACTACCCTGAACAATTTTGTATCATCTTCAAATTTGATTATCTCACTCATCGTATTTCTTTCCAGATCATTCATAAATATATTGAAAAGTAAGGGTCCCAAAACAGATCCCTGAGGCACTCCACTGCCCACTCCCTTCCACTGAGCATGGGATCTTCTTAGTGTTTGGGTAATTGCCAGGTTCTTGTGGCCTCATTTGGCCTCTGTTGGAAACAGGATGCTGGGTTTGATGGACCCTTGGTCTGACCCAGCATGGCAATTTCTTATGTTCTGTGAGCAATTGCATGCTTATTTATTTCGTGCTATATCCAGAAATGAAACACTAATACTGGTGCTCAAAAATTGTTGGTTTAAAAAAAATTGTTGCTCACATGAAAAAATCTGCACATACCTAGTCACTCCTTAGAGGGAACCTTGCTTACAATCCCTCTTTAATCGCATTTATAAAAATATTGAACACAATTGGACCTAGGACAAATCCCTGGGGCATTCCACTGATTATTCCTCCTTTCAAAGAATGAATGTTATTTTCCACAACCCTTCTATCACTCAACCAGTTTCTAATCCAATGTAGTACCTTAGGACCACTCTGGACTACTCAAGTTTATTTTTGAGCTTCCTGCATGAAATTGTGTAAAAAAAAAACAAAAAAAAACCTAATTTATGGGAGGAAGAGACGTCATCATCCAAGATGGACATCTAAGCTCTACTCTCCTCTCTCCTCACATTGTGTTAAAATAATCTAACCTATCGTTCCATACAAAAACTTACCAAAAGCACTGCACCAGGCACCGCGAACGTCCAGGAGTATGACTGGGAAGAAAAAAGCAGTGGATCTGGCACAATTCTCTTGATGCGGGTGGATCCCGATTTGCGGCGCTGTCAAAGGACTCTCAAGCTGTGGGCCATGTGCTTCCACCGGTAGTAAGCGCTTCAGGTGAGAGGGCCCCCTCCTCCCCCCAATCGAGCCGCTGACTAAAAAATTTTATCGTCTGGTTTTAAGAGATCAGGACTGAAATTCGCTCGCTTAAAGAGGATGTTCTGACCTGCGGGAGCTCGGCCACAGGGTAGAAGAGACTGAGGGAGTATTTGGACACACACGAAGCACAATTAACAGCGCTCACTGAAGAACTAGCAGAATTAGAATCACGGCATGAAGACACTGTCCTTAAAATGGAGGACTTGGAAAATCATTCTCAGAGGGTGAACATCCGAATTGGGGCCTCCCAGAAACCCTCGAATTTGCGGACGCCATGACGGTGGTTAGGAAAACTTGCACTGCACTGTTAGCTGCGGCCCTGGGGATGAGCGCAGAGGTGCAGGCTCACCCAGATATCATGATTGAAAGAGCACATCGAGCTTTGGGGAAACTCTCCGCGAAATACACCAAAGGACATTATAGCTTGCCTGCACAGTTTTCTTATAAAAGACATAACGCACTGTGCTCGCAGAGTTAGCCCTTTTAGTTGGGAAGGGCATGATTTGCAGATCTTCCAGGATTTGACATCAGCCACATTGCGAAGGCGGAGGGCCTTACATCCCCTCACACAAGCTTCTTGGATCTGAGCAAATTAGATACAGGTGGCTTTATCCTCGGGAGGGTTAGCTTTCATTATCCAAGGAGTCACTTAACAAGTTAAAACAGTAGAAGAAGCCATCCCTATTCTGCAAGCAGCGGGAATAGCACTGACACGAGGGGAAACCCAAGTGACAAAATCTAATTTGCAAGCAGCGCCAAAGTGGCAGCGGGTAGGGAAGGGAGGACGCCGCCTCACAAGACAGTCTGCAAGCAATGGCAGTCCACCCTTGGATGAGCCTGCGTGAAGTACGGACTCCTTTTTTCTCATTCCTGTAGGGGAAAAGGCGAGGAAGTGCCCCACTATCCATCTGCATCTGGGGTTGACGAGACATAAAATAACAGAGGAGATGAGGCAGACGGGAACAAGGCCTGATACGTTGGAGAAAAGGGAGGAATCTGCAGAGGGGGATCCTCTTGTAAATTTGAGGTTGCTGAGTTACAGTTTATAGGCTTTTCTGGTTCAGAAGTTTTTGGAACTCATTTGTTAAATGTGGGGAGGGACAAGAAGGGCTACCCTCCCTGAGCTAGTAGTCTACCTTTATGTTGGTGTGGGGGACACGGGGAGTTGGGGAGAGGAGGAGGCAATGAGACGGATGGAGTTGGGGAAGGGAGTAAAAGGGGGAGGGGGTGGTAGGGAGGGGGGTTGACTGGGCAAACAGGGATGGGGGCCTCTGGATGGAAGAGGAGAGAGGGGGAGCTGCTTGGTACATCCAAGAGTGGGATGGTAGGGGAGTATGCTCTATTTGCAGTAGCGAAAGAGAGGGATGGTCTGAGATAAATGGCTGAGTTTAAATGTATTTCATTGAATGTTGAAGGCCTAAATCCCCCTATAAGCATCAAATGTTGTTTAAAGAACTTCAGAGATTACAAGCCTCCATAGCATTCCTTCAGGAGACGCATCTCCGGAGTAGGGATGAGCGACTACTACACTCCCAAAAATACCTCTTTCAATATTTTACCCCTGCTACTCAGAATAAAAAAAATACTGGGGGGTAGGGATTCTTTTTTTTTCTCAGCATTTAGTAGTACAAATACAGGATCAGTACCGGGACCTGGAGGACCGATTTCTGATTTTGCAGGTCTTGCTGCATAACTCACCCTTGCTGTTTGTGCGGATGGGGGACAGTAAACACTATTGGAGACATTGCAAGAGCTGGGTAAACGGCTGGAGGGCTACACTGGACAATTTAGTTATTGCTAGGGATTTTAATGTTTCCTTAGACCCAGTGAAGGATACATCTACACAGAATGTAGGAGAAAAAAGGGAACCCGGGAAAATAATAAAGCAGTTGATGGCGGAAAAACAATTAATAGACATGGCAGCTATGTTATCCTCATAGCCGGAGTTATACTTACTACTCACACCCCCATAATTCCTATACCCAAATAGATCAGTTTTTAATACCTAAAGATCTTATAGTCAGAACTGGGGTCATTGACATTGAATGTATTACATGGTCCGATCATGCCCCAGTCCTATGGACTTTATTAGGATATTCCAGGGAGGAGGGGCACAAATTTTGGAAATTAAATGATTACTTACTGAAATTCCTTCCTTATCAGGAACGTTTGGGGAAGGTGTTAGAAGATTATTTTGGGTTGAGTGGAGGGGAGGAGGTACCCCCCACGTCCGTTTGGGAAGGTATGAAGGCTGTCATCAGGGGTCATGTAATAGGTATGGGAACTTGTCTATTCATTTGTTTTTTATGATAACGAGAGACCCCATTATTGGAGCTAGCTAGGCTTGAAAGCAGGCATAAAACAAAACCCAGGGTCTATAAGAGCAGGACTTTTGAGTAGGAAATGTGAAGAGATAGCTTCCTTAGACCCAGCAGCATTTGCCCACAGCCTGGATCTCTTCCATCAAAAATATGAGTTTGGGGATAAAAACAGTAGACTTTTTTTTATCACACCAGCTATGTACTAGACGCCTTAAAGGTATGATCTATCGTATCAAAGCCAGCTCTGGTGAAATGCTCATGGACGCTGAGGCCATAAGGACTCTGTTTCAAATATTTTATGGAAAGTTATATACCCTGGAGGTCCAGGTGACAATGGAGAACATCCATACATATTTGGAGGGGATAGAGTTGCCCACTCTATCCGCCTAGGATCAGTGTATCTTGGGGAAGCCCATCTCAGAGTTTGAGGTCGATTGGGCCATTAAAGATCTCAAGGCCGGGAAGGCCCCAGGTTTAGATGGGTTTACCCTCCTCGTCTATTTAAAAAAAAAAAAAAAAAATAAAAAAAAAAAAATATATATATATATATATATATATATATTAAGTGGCCCATTGGCACGAATGTTTAACTATATTAGAGATGGGGGGAAACTGTTACCATATGATGATGCAGGAATAACACTGCTTCCTAAGCCGGGAAAAGATCCCACCAATTGTGCATCTTTTAGGCCCATTTCATTAATCAATATTGATCTGAAAATCTTGGCCAAAATATTGGCTTACCGCCTAAGGGGCAGAATTGAGGGGTAATACATACTGACCAAGCGGGTTTCATGCCAGGATGTACTATGGCAGATAATATTAGGAAACTCATAGACCTACTTCATAGCGCTAAGTGCGCGGGCCAGCCGGCGGTTTTTCTCACTATCGATGCAGAAAAGGCCTTTGATTAGAGTCTTCTGGCCCTTTTTATTTGCGGTAATGGATAAGGTTGGCCTGGGGGGTCATTTTTCCATGTGGGTTAGGGAGTTATATTGAGACCCTCTAGCGCAGGGGTGGGCAAGTCCGATCCTCGAGGACTGAAAACCAGTCGGTTTTTCAGGATACCCCTATTGAATATGCATGAAATAGATTTGCATACAACTGAGGAGGTGTGTATGCAGGTCTCTCTCATGCATATTCATTAAGGATATTCTGAAAACCCGACTGGTTTGCAGCCCTCGAGGACCGGAATTGCCCACCTCTGCTCTAGCATGTCTGAAAATGAACCATAGCTATACGCAGAACTTTAAGGTACAGAGAGGGTCTAGGCAGGGATGCCCGCTGTCACCACTGCTATTTGATCTCAGCTTGGAACCTTTCGCAGCGGCAATAAGGATGGACCCGGAGGTGCGTGGTATTCCGGTGGGTTTACAACAGTACAAAATATCGCTTTATGCTGCTGATATTTTTTCTCTAATGAATCCTCTCTCCTCATTACACAGAGTTCAGCGTCACTTAGATAACTATGGACGCTTTTCTGGGTTTCGAGTGAATTCTGATAAGTCAGAAATTTTACCGGCTCATTGTGATATCGGATTAAAAAGGGAAGGAAAATGGTTGTTTCCTTTTTGCTGGACAAAAGGCCCAATTCGCTACTTGGGAATAATCTAGGGATGGATTTAGAGGAGCTAGCTCTGAACAATTTTCAACCCCTAGTGCGAAGTATCCTGGGTGATTTGGATAAATGGGACAGATTACCGCTTTCATGGTTTGGCAGGATAGGGAGGAGGAATAGCCTAGTGGTTAGAGCAGTGGGCTACGAACCAGGAGACCAGGGTTAGAGTCCCGCTGTCACTCCTTGTGACCTTGAGCAAGTCACTTTACCCGCCATTGTCTCAGGTACAAAACTTAGATTGTAAACCCTCTGGGGATAGGGAAATACCTACAGTACCTGAATGTAAACCAATGTGATATCTCAGATCAAATGTTGGTATATAAAAATAAGTAAAATAAATAAATACAGTTAAAATGAACATTTAACCCAGACTGGGATACCTTTTCCAGGCCTTACCTTGCCTCCTTTCAATGCATATGTTGAAACCATTACAGTGGAAGATGTTCCATTTTATTTGGTGTCGGAGACCACCGAGGGTAGCTCGGCTGGTGTTATACCGGCACAGACGAGATGGTGGGGTGGGACTGCACTCCTTGGTACACTACTATGTGGCGTCCCAACTTAAATCAGTGATGGTCGTGATTCCACGTTGCCCAAACAGTGGGTAGGGATAGAAGGTCCTCCTTTATACAACATGTTTTGGTTGGAGGGACTTACTAATCAGGACCTTAAGGCCCTTCCTCCTCCTTTAACTGTACATACAATATATGGCGATGCTGGAAATCAAAATTGGGTCCGGGGCAAACAATATTAAACCCTCTCGCCTATCCATTATCTGCGATCCTTTGCTACGGGGAGGCTGAATCCGGTTTTTCATAGATGGGAAAGGCTGGGACTTACTTGTCTGGGAAAATGGGGTACTATCATTTGCACAATTACAATGTCTATATAGCCTGCCTAAGACTGATTTTTTTTTTTTTTTTTTAAGCCTATGCCCAGTTGAAACACTTTCTTAACCTCAAAGAAGTGATGGGATCTTCAGCAGGGCCGACCCCTCTTTGAGGGGTATTGTATCTTGGCAGGCATGATCCGGAAACACATATCTAAGATATATATCAATTATTGATAGGACAGGAATGTATTAAGGGGATGCACATAGCAGCGTGGGAGTCAGATCTGGGTGTCCTATGGGAGAAATGTTTTTTCGCAATCTGGGGCAAGTGTCAATGTCGGCAGCCCTGATGGAAAACAGATATAAACATTTATATCACTGGCATTATTCACCAGCTAGATTAGCCCGGTGGTCTCTGGGTCGCTCCTCTTTATGTTGGCGGAATTGTTCCCAAGTAGGCACCTTCCTACATACGTGGTGGAGCTGTCCTCGCATACAAGGTTTTTGGAGGGTTTGTCAGGACTTGATGGAGAGCGTCCTGGAAGTTCGGGTCCCATTGGTTGCGGAATTTTGGCTCTTGCGTTTACCATATGAGGGGTACACAGATATGTGACCACCGCAGCGCGTATGCTGGTGGCAGCTCAATGGAAGTCAAATATTATACCGAACCGCACACAGTTATTAGTCAAATTAAGACAATTGTATAAGCTGGAACACCTGACGGCTATTAGACTGGATTCCATACTTAGGTTTTATAGGATATGGTCTCGTATAAAGTATTATCTTCCGGAATAATGTGGTTCATGGGCCATCAATAGATTCCCACCTCTGGGCTGTGATTGGGCAAAGTTGGGAATTTGTCCAGGGGAAGGGGGGGGGGGGGGATGGGACAAATTTTAGATGTTTAGACTCTATAGTCAGTCATACTTTACTATTCAAAAAAAGAAGTCACATGTATCTCATGGTTATATTGGTAAGGAATACCCTCATACCAGGGCTAATGCACACTTCCGCCTAACGGCGTCTTTTTTACTTTTATGTACAAACACCAATTTGGCTGCCCATTTAAAAATGCAATCATAGGGTAACCTTTGTTTATAAAAACCATGGTTGACATACTGCCGCTGATTTTTAAGTAGATTTTATAATTGGATTTAACCACTATTTTTTGTTTTTTAACCTTTTTTGTTTTTTTCAAAATTATCTTCTCAATTGTGTTTTTTTTCTTTTTTTCTATTTTTCAATGAAGCAAAAGTCCGAAAAGCTCATTTGCTCGTTGTCTTCTCTTTGTCTCTTCTCAATAAAATAAGAGTCTCAAAACACTCATTTACTCATTTGTTTTTGTTCATGAATGCCGAAAGGTGAAAGTCCCAACAGTTCATTTGCTCAAAAAATGCAACAATCTTTTTGAATGCACTTATCTTATTCAATAAAGTAGGAGTCACAGCACTCTGCGGAAAAGCCCGACACCGCTGGTGTTTCGAAGTTATTTCTTCGTCAGGGGCTGAATGAGCGTTTAAAGAATGAACTACTTCATTCATGAACAAAAACAAATGAGTAAATGAGTGTTTTGAGACTCTTATTTTATTGAGAAGAGACAAAGAGAAGACAACGAGCAAATGAGCTTTTCGGACATTTGCTTCATTGAAAAATAGAAAAAAAGAAAAAAACACAATTGAGAAGATAATTTTGAAAAAAACAAAAAAGGTTAAAAAACAAAAAATAGTGGTTAAATCCAATTATAAAATCTACTTAAAAATCAGCGGCAGTATGTCAACCATGGTTTTTATAAACAAAGGTTACCCTATGATTGCATTTTTAAATGGGCAGCCAAATTGGTGTTTGTACATAAAAGTAAAAAAGACGCCGTTAGGCGGAAGTGTGCATTAGCCCTGGTATGAGGGTATTCCTTACCAATATAACCATGAGATACATGTGACTTCTTTTTTTGAATATTATTATCCAGTCGCATTTTTTCCAGTTTTTTAAATTGAGTCATACTTTACTGGCAAATCTTTTTGAAAGTTGCCTGAAGTTTGCCTATATGCATGTGTTAATATTATGCTTTGACAATGTATTGTTTATGATATATTTTATCTTAATAAAAATTGTCAAAAAAAACCAACTAATTTATAATAATGGACCTTTTTCGAGCCCTTTTTTTTTTTTTTTTAAATCTCCTCTCTTCTCCCCCCTTCCTGTTGTGCAGCTCATTTGCTGCCATGGAATAGTGCTGGCCTCATGTCTCTAGTGAAATCGGCGTACTCTGTTTTTATATTTAACTTTATTGCTGTTCTCCACGACACAGCACTAAACTTAATCTGATCTCAACAAGGTTTAAATTGAACAGACTTTATTTAGAACCTTACAGAGAGAGAATCAGATTTACAAAGGATTTCCCCCACTAGACATGAAATAAAAAACCTCAGTAAATCTGTCAGTGTGAAAAATCTCAAGCTTTCTCGGTCCAACACTATTATTGTTAAGGATGAGACATAGTAAACTTAAAAACAGCAATTTTATTTTTTTTAGAGAGAGACCTACAGCAAGATCTTCAAAACCTGGAGCTCCATGCAGCTGTAAACCCCACTGGCAGTATTGTCGTAGGGCAAAGATTGGATGGTATCTCCCTTACCTTTCTTCCAGTGGAAGTCTCACATAAGAACACCTCGTCTCTGTATTGTAACTAACAGTACAAAGTTTCCGGAGGTAGGGAGAAAGGTAGGTGCCCTATGATTTGGTTGTAGGTATTAAGAATAAAATCTGGTTTTAGCAAGTATGTTAACTCGCACTAATAATTACATTAACTTAAATTCTGAAATGTTTATTTTTAAAGGAACATAAATTGCATCAAATTCTTTCATTAACGAGCAGTATTCCTTTTTATGCTTTCCAAGAACCCCTTTAAAAATACTTTCAACTGAATCTTCAGTACAGAAGTATATTTACTTTCACTGTTAACCACATTTTTCCTTTTTCAAGTTTTTCAAATTCAAAAAAAGTTAAATATTAACTTTTCTCTCTCTTGTCTTGCAGTTACAATAATTCACCAGCACAAGATATCAGATAAGTTTCAGTTCACTAATAAGCACAATCTTATCACAATTTACCTTAAACCAAGAATATATGGTTCTTTTTCTCAAAATATTTTCACTTTTGTATCTTCCAGATTTGACTTCTTTCCCAGGAGTTACCAAGTTAAGTATAAATTATATTGCTCATTATGGGGCAAATTTTAAAAGCATTGCTTGCACTAAGTCTCTCATCTACATGGATTTTAAAAGCCGCTAATTACGCATGTATGTGCATGACCTAAAAAAAAAAAAAAAGCGTGGGAAATGGGCAGTGCTAACAGTGACATGTGTAAATCCGTATTTTAAAACCGGAGGCCACGGCACGTGGTGGCTTGTTAGCCGGGTATATTTACTGCTTCAGCTGATGTGGTGCAAGTCTGCAGAAATTGCATTTTAAGCCTAGCACACCAGGGTGAGGGGGTCCGGGTCAATTAGCGAGTGCAGGCTGAAAAACCAGAGGGGTTTTGATAACCTCTAGATAGACTGGGCAAACTGGTGGACTGCTTGTTAAAACTGGGAATGTACTTCATGCGAGCATGTTTTAAAATTTGCTTATTTGCACGTGTTAAAGCCAACAAAGTTCTAAGGAAGATATGTGAAGTATGTTTGCTCGAGTAACAGCTTAAAATTAGGAGCACACTTACTTGCGGTAGGCGTATTTTAAATCATAAGCACGCAGTTGTGCATATGATTTAAAATTACAGCTTATGTCTGCACACGTGCCGATACGTTCTTGTTTTAAAATTGCTGTCTTTATGAAAACAATATATTTTGCCCGTCTTATTTTCTGGCTCACCATGTAAACCAATTTCTGTGTATTTCTGGCCTGAGTGTTCAATGACTTAGTAGCGCATATGCAAATACAGCTCACAGTTCTGAATAATATTTGCAGGTGATGCTGCAGTACATTGGTGTGCTTTCTTCTTGAATCTGTGGCCCTATGGTACTTGGATTCTTGTCTGTCCTCTGCATAGCACCTGCTATGCTAACTTTACAAAATAAGAGGAACTGTCTATTCTTTTGTGAATTATCTTCTACAAGTTCTAAAAACATATGATTTGCCATGCTGAATCCGATCAAAGGTCCGTCAAGCCCAGTATAGTGTCTCCAACAGTGGCCAATCCAAGTCACAAGTGCCATGCAGGATCCCAAAAGGTAGATAGGTTCCATGCTGTTTATCCCAGGGATAAGCAATGTATTTATTTCTGCAACTTCTGTCCAAACCTTTCTTTAAATGCAACTACACTAACTGCTTTCACCAGATCATCTGGCAATGAATTCCAGAATTTAATTATGCATTGAGTAAAAAAAAATGTTCTCTTATTCATTTTAAATGTACAACTTAGTAACTTCATTGTGTGACCCCTTAGTCTTTATACATTTTGAAAGATTAAACAATCGATTCATGTTTACTTGTCTCACTCCACTCATTATTTTATAGACCTCGGTCATATCTCCCCTCAGCCATTTATTCTCCAAGCTGAAAAGTCCTAACCTCTTTAGCCTTGCCTCATCCCCTTTACATTTTGATTGCCCTTCTTTATACCTATTCTAATTATATCATTTTTGAGATGCGGTGACCAGAACTGCACACAATACTCTAAGAGGTCGCACCATGGAACGATACAGAGACATGATATTCTATTTTATTCTCCATTCCTTTCATAATAATTCATAGGATTCTATTTGCTTTCTTGGCTGCAGCTGCAAACTGAGCAGAAGATTTCAGTGTATTATCAATGATTATTATTAGATCACTTTCCTGAATGGAGACTCCTAATGTGGAACCTTGTCTACTTTTAAATTTCATTGCCATTTGTGTGCCCAGTCTCCCAATTTTGCAATTTCTCTCAAGCCTCTTGTGATTTAACATCTTTGAATAATTTTGTATCATCAGCAGATATGATCACCTAACTCGTTAACATTTCGAGGTCGTTCATAAATACATTAAAAAGCAATGGTCCCAGAACAGTTCCTTCAGGCACTTCACTATTCACCTTTCTCCATCATTAAGAAAATTTACCATTTAGCCCTACTTTCTGTTTTCTATCTTTTAACCAGTTTCCAATCCACAATCTGACATTGATATGAATATGCCTTAATCAGTGCAACATTACACTGTTTTTATGAATGCAGGAAATTTTAAGGAGTTATTTAGCTTGCAGAAGAGTATTGTACTGCTATAGAAAGGAATGAAGCAGAGAAGAGCTGGACAGAGATCTGGTTGAAGACATCCAAAAGATAGGAAAGAAGGGAGAAGTGGTGATCGTTGGAGACTTTAATATGCCAGATGTAGACTGGAGAATCCCATCTGCAGAATCTAATAATAGTAGCGAGATAGTGGATGCCATGCAAGTAGCTTTATTCAAACAAATGGTAATAGAATCCACGAGAGAAGGAGCTATACTCGATTTAGTGCTCACTAATGGAGATAATGTCTCTGATGTCCAGGTGGGTGCCCACCTCAGCACCAGTGATCATCAAACAGTATGGTTTAATATCACAAAAAGGATACAGAAAAGAAACACAAAGACCCGAGTTTTGCAGTTCAAAACACGGACTGTGATGAAATGGGGAAATACCTGGAGGAAGAACTAAAAGGCTGGGAGAACGAGAGAGATGTAGATCAGCAGTGGACCAATCTAAAAGGAGCAATTACCAAGGCAACTAATCTATATGTTAGAAAAGTAAAGAAAAGCAAAAGAAAAATGAAACTTATCTGGTTATCAAAGGAGGTGGCTGATAAAATAAAGGCTAAAAGAACAGCATTCAAGAAATATAAAAGATCCCAAAGGGAGGAGCACAAAGAAGAATATTTGGTAGAACTGAGGAAGACTAAGAAATTAATCAAGATGGCAAAAAGTCAAGCGGAAGAGAGGATTGCCAAGGAGATAAAGAATGGTGACAAAACATTTTTCAGATACATCAGAGAAAAGTTCAAAGTGGTATAGTGAAACTGAAAGGTGGAAAGCATCAATGTGTGGAGAAAGATGAGGAAATGGCAGAAATATTAAACAATTACTTCAGTTTGGTGTTAATAAAGAAGATCCTGGAGAAGGACCATCTCTACTTAACAAGAACTGGAGGGGAGTGGAGTAGATGAAACTCCATTTACAGTAGAAAAGGTATGGGAAGAGCTGAAGAATCTGAAGTGGACAGAAGACAAAGTGTGATGGTAAATGGAACTCTGAAGAGAGATCGGTTTTAAGCGGTGTACCGCAAGGATCTGTGTTGGGACCGGTCCTGTTCAATATCTTTGTGAGCGACATTGAGGATGGGATAGAAGGTAAGGTTTGTCTTTTTGCGGATGACACTAAGATCTGCAACAGAGTGGACATGCCAGAAGGAGTGGAGAGAATGAGACTGGATTTAAGGAAGCTGGAAGAATGGTCTAAGATATGGCAGCTGAGATTCAATGCCAAAGAAGTGCAAAGTCATGCATATGGGAAGAGGAAATCCGAGTGAACTGTATTCCAAGGGGGTGGGGGGTGGAAAGGCTGATGTGCACGGAGCAGGAGAGAGGACCTTGGGGTTATAGTGTCTAATGATATTGAAGTCTGCGAAACAATGTGACAAGGCGATAGCAAAAGCCAGAAGTTATGCTGGGGCTGCATTGAGAGAGGATATCGAGTAAGAAAAGGGAAGTGATTATCCCCTTGTACAGGTCCTTGGTGAGGCTTCACCTGGAATACTGTGTTCAGTTCTGGAGACCGTATCTCCAAGAGACAGAGACAAGATGGAAGCGGTCCAGAGAAAGGCGACCAGAAAGGTGAAGGGTCTTCATCGAATGACTTGTGAGGAGAGATGCAGAATTTAAATATGTACACCCTGGAAGAAGGAGGCGCAGGGGGTGATACGATTCAAACTTTCAGATACTTGAAAGGTTTTAACGATCCAAAGACAACGACAACCTTTTCTGTTGGGAAAAAAATCAGCAGCAGAACCAGGGGTCACGAGTTGAAGCTCCAAGGAGGAAGACTCAGAACCAATGTCAGGAAGTATTTCTTCACGGAGAGGGTGGTGGATGCCTGGAATGCCCTTCCGGAGGAAGTGTGTGAAGACCAGAACTGTGGGGGACTTCAAAGGGGAGTGGGAATAAACACTGTGGATCCATCAAGTCTAGAGGACGTGAATGAAGAGGTGGGTGGCCCACGGGAGTGACGGCTACTGCCTGGAGATTATGCCTTTATTCAATGAACATGCACACGGTTGGTGCGACTCTAGTGTTGCTCTGGGATTCAGCGGCAGGAGGAGGAGGGGTGGGAAAAAAAAACGGCTCTGCATTCACGAAAAGCGGGGAGTGGCTTGCTTGTCACGGCAGTTGCTGCCCCAAACTAAATAGGCCAGATACTTTAATTTCAATGCATATCCAGCATAGCTCTCTCTGCTTCAACGGCAGGATACTTCAAGCAAATCCAGCATAGCTCTCTCTGCTTCAACGGCAGGGGAGGAAGTCTGATACTTCAAGAAAATCCAGCATATCTCTCTGCTTCTCCGGCAGGGGAACATAGAAAGGCGGATCTATATACAGACAATAACCAACAAGGACTGAGTTACATAGTTGGGTAAACAAAGGCATGGGTTGTAGCTTGGCTTATTGTGGCGGGTTACTACCCCTAACTATGGTAGATATTCACTTGGATGCAGTTCCAACACTGTTTGTCTACATTAATGGTTGCGGGTGGAGGGGAAATGGAACCAAAGGGTTACTAAGAGCCAAGAGTAACAGGAGTATGAGAGAAATAAAAAAAAAGAAAAAGTGCATAGCTTGCTGGGCAGGACTGGATGGGCCGTTTTGGTCTTCTTCTGCCGTATTTCTATGTTTCTATAAGGCCTATAGGTTCTAAGAATAAATATGCCATTTTTCTTGGCCTGCTTTGTAACAAAAAAAAAGTCCTGAATCGGATATATTGAAAGAATAGTTACTTCAAAAAGGCTAACTCTGCAGATATCTGAGGGAAAACAGGACAGTAGCTTCTTGGCCACACCTAACTGCTTTGCTGATGTGATAAGGGACAGTTTGGGGCCTCAAAGAGCACTTGGGAGTGGCCCAGAGAAGAAACTGGAGGCAGAGGGCAGCAGATCAAGTTAAAAAGAGCAACATGAGACAAACTGTTTGAAATCATAGGGAAAACAGCTCAGAGGAAAAGCTTTGGAACATTGCCAGTGGCTAATGAAAGACCGATGAGCTGTTCTTGATTTCCCAACACATTGTGTTTCCAGATTTTCCAAAATATCTCACATCGGGGAAAATGTGAGGAAAGCATTTTGTGTACGTATTCTTATATGCCTGTATTGCTTAATTCTCAGACTTATAAGTAAACTTCTATACTTATAAGAAGTGTGTTGTGTAATCTATGACAAAATAATCACCAATTTTCCTACATATTACAGTAAACTAGTTAGTAATAAACAATATATAAATGTTTTATGCCCCTTGTTTTATTTTTGTACTTGTCTGTCATGATTTAACTGTGCGTTTTATGCCTTTTTTTTAAGGGATTTATTATGTATGTAGATTGTAACCTGCTTATTGTATATAGGTTGTATATAAATTCTTAAATAAATGACTCTTCTAACTTGAACAGAGTTTGTGAGCATAACTGAGATACTTATCCCTGTTTCAATCAGTGAGGAATGTGGTTAATTTTCTTTCAGCTCCCAAGTGTTTCCTTAAGCCCCATCACTGATAACACTAGAAGGGACAGTTTTATTTAAGAGAGATTTTCCTTGATTTTTGTTTATCTCCAAAGGATTAATTTGGAGATTTACTTCCAAACAAAACCCTCAGTTTCTAAGCTGTTCTTTATAACAGCAGTTCATTCTGCCAAGGATATGCATAGATTCAGTATTTAAGCATTAAAGGCTTGTCCAGTTATCACAGGGGTTTTTTTTGTGTTTTTTTTTTTTTTTGTTTTTTTTTTTTTAACCAGCTTCTGTCTGACAGTTCCCACTGTACAGCATCAAATTCAACCGCAAATCAGGTCTAATTCAATTTTTCCATTCAAGAATTAACTACAGCAGATTTCTATCTTCCATGCAGTTTCGCTGGTAAATTTAACTTTAACCAAATTTACTTTTTGGCACAAATTTCTCTTTTCTTACCTTTTTTATTTTCATTATAGCTGACCATTGGATTTAAAACCCAACCAATGGCCTTATCTCTGTTAAGAGATTTTTTTTCAAACAATTCCTTTTTCTCTGACCACACAACTGTTTTTGTTTTTTTTTCTTTCTCTGAAAGCACCGGTCAAGTACAGATCCCTGAGGCACCTCCACTGTTTACATTTTTCCACTGTGAAAAACTATTTAACCCTTCTGTTTCCTGTCTTTTACCCAGCTGCAATCCACAAAAAGGACATCGCCTCCTATCCCATGACTTTTTAGTTTTTCTTAGAAGCCTCTCAAGCGGGACTTTGTCGAATGCCTTCTGAAAATCCGAATACACCACATCTACCGGTTCACCTTTGTTCTCATGTTTATTCATTCCTTCAAAATTAAAAATGTAGATTTGTGAGGCAAAGACTTCCCTTGGGTAAATCCATGTTGGCTGTGTCCTATCAAACCATGTTTGTCTAAATGTTTTGTGATTTTTATTCTTTATAATAGTCTCCACGATTTTTTCTCTGCACCTGAAGTTAGGCTCACCAGTCTATAGTTTCCCGGGAACCCCTGGATCCTTTTTTTTAAATAAAGGGTTTACAATTGGCCATCTTCCAATCTTCAGGTACATCGGATGATTTTAATGATAGGAAACAAATTAACGGAAATAGGTCTGAAATTTCATTTGTTCAGTTCTTTCAGAACCCTGGGATGTATACCATCCAGTCCAGGTGATTTACTACTCTTCAGTTTGTCAGTCGGGCCTACCACTTCTTCCAACGTTCACCATGATTTGGTTCAGTTGATCTGAATCATCACCCATGAAAACCTTCTCTGACACTGGCATCTCTCCAACCTCCTCTTTTAGCAAACACTGAAGCAAAGAAATCGTTTAATCTTTCCACGATGGCCTTATCTTCCCTAAGTGCCCCTTTAACTCCTTGATCATCCCAACTATCCAACCAACTCCTTCACAGGGTTCTGCTTCAGATATATTTTTTTAAAGTTTTTTTTTATTGTGAGTTATGCCTCTGGCCAACTTCTTTTCAAATTCTCTCTTAGCCTTTCTTATCATATTTAACTTGCCCAATGCTTATGCTCTATCCTATTTTTCTTTTGATGAATCCTTTTTCCACTTTTTGAACGAAGACCTTTTGGCCTAAAATAGCCTCTTTCACCTCACCTTTCAAACATGCTGGTAATCATTCTTGCCTCCTTCCACCCTTTCTTAATGCATGGGACTACATCTGGACTGTGCTTATAGGATGGTATTTTTTTTTTTAACAATGTCTATGCCCTGTTGCACACTTTTTACCTTTTGTAGCTGCACTTCTGTTTTTTTTTTAGCTATTTCTCATTTTCTCAGTTTCCCCTTTTGAAAGTTTGTGCTAGAGCTGTGGATTTACTTACTGTCCCTCTTCTAGTCATTAATTCAAATTTGATCATATTATGATCACTTATTACCAACCGGCCCCACCACTGTTTACCTCTCTCACCAAATCCTGTGCTTCACTGAGAATTAGATCTAAAATTGATCCCTCTCGTGTGTTCCTGAACCAATTGCTCCATAAAACTGTCATTCCATCCAGGAACTTTCTATTTCTAGCCATGCTCTGATGCTAGATAGATAAGGTGACGGTCAGGCAGGGTCTAGGAGTCAGGCCAAGGTTAAGTAGTGAGTATCTGTCTGTAGGGAAGGACGGACAGGTAGGCAGTGCAGGAAGCAAGGCATCTGAAGAATTGATGACGGATCACAGAAGTTGGAGACAAGGACAAAGGATGCTGCAACTGGAGCTGAATTAAGGACGCTGGAGCGAGAACTCATGCTACTAGATGTAGGGAGACCTGTTGCCAAGGCATCTTGCCTAGCTGGAGAGATGTCCTTTTATAGGGCAGCATCACTGACATCAAGAGGGGCCATGGGGCTTTCCTGCTGCAGTCTCTTTAAATAAAGAAAGGAGGACGTGCTGCGTACAGGACCTATCAGCAGCATCCTGCCACATGTTCCAGTTATCTGTGTCGGCTGGGATGGAGGTAAGAGCAGCGGCGTGGAAGCCGCCCGCAGAGCCAGTCCACACTCCCTGCTCTGGGCTGCCTATACTGGACTATAAGTGCTCTATAGCATTTTCTTTGACCTGTATAGGGATATTTTCAGAAAACAGGAACTGAAGGTCGATGCAATGTCTAGGTCGGCTGAAGGACCTGGTAAGAGTGTGCCCTCTCTTACCTGTGTATTTGCTACATTTCCTCTTTGAGTCTAGTGTTTTGTTTTTTCCTCACTGAAGTGGGGGGGGGGGGAGGGGGGAAAAGTGAATGGTTGGGGAGAGGAATTGTCTAGTTATATGGTGTTGAAGTTAAAGTATTACTAGTATTTTAGTTGTCCACAGTTGCCTTTACAGGAATACTGGCAGGCTGATGTCAGTGCATAAGAACATTGCCATGCTGGGTCAGACCAAGGGTCCATCAAGCCCAGCATCCTGTTTTCCAACAGAGGCCAAACCAGGCCACAAGCACCTGGCAAGCACCCAGTGCAGTACTAAGAGTGTGATGTCAGCGAGTCAGTCGATCTCAGTGTCTATCTGC
Organism: Rhinatrema bivittatum; assembly: GCF_901001135.1. Lineage (NCBI taxonomy): Eukaryota > Metazoa > Chordata > Amphibia > Gymnophiona > Rhinatrematidae > Rhinatrema > Rhinatrema bivittatum. The sequence continues at coordinate 9,397 of NW_021821047.1, read as the reverse complement.
TGGTTGGCGTGCATAATCCTCTTGTGTGGACTGGCCTATCTGTCCTAGACGAAAGGAAATCAGTAGATAAGTAGTAATTTCACCTTGTAGTCCCGTTCGCTTGCTTACTTGATGCTTGGAAGTATGAAATGTCTTATGTCTTGTTCTTTCAGACTACAAAATGTATTTAAAAATCTGTGAGGGTACGTAGTTTTGGGTTATTCGCTTTGTAGACACAGGGCGATGCTAGTTTTTTTTTACGGCCTCTGGTACAACAATTAGTATGCTGCCGCCTCCTACCTCCGACCCCCAACAACCCCCCCCCCCCCCCCCCCCCCCCCCCCCCCCCCCCCCCCCCCCCCCCCACCCCCATCATTCCCTGGGTGAATGGGCCATTTGTCCCTGGCCCATCAAAAAAAAAAGCCCCAGCTCCTCTCAGTGATACTAACATTTCCCCAAACCTTGGGCCTTTAGCCCCTCCCTGAGACCCCTGGCCTGTGCCAAGGGTATTAGGTGCCCCTAGCCTCCCCCTCACGCACACAGTTAAGAATGATCATTTATAATAAGTTTACATGAAAAGAGGGCAAAGTGTATAGTATTTACGGTAAAAATATCACTTAAATTATATTTACATGCACTGCTGTGGTGTGAACCAGAAATCCCTGAAAACAAGACATTGGAACCAATATGGTATTAGGCCTATTGTAACACTTGGGTGTGTGCTTGACCCTCAAAAGGTCATGAGTAAACTGAATTGCAGTTACAATATATAAATCTCCCATACCAAAACAATACTAAATGCCAATTCTCAAATAGTATCAAAACTACCTATGAAAAGGTAACACTGCAAATATTATTCCACACCCTAAAACCCCAATACACTTCCTATTAGGAGACTACCTAACCCCAGTTGCACATGAGGAATGTAAACAGACCCTCACCAAATGCAGAATAAACAATCATAAGATATAAATAGAAACATTCAGGCAAAAACTGAACTAGAAACTACAACAAGCCAGATTCTATGCAGTGCAACAGTGGCAAAGCAGAACCATCATCCTTCCTCAAACATCAAACAAAATAAAGAAATATAATATATAATCATAATAAAAACATTTAAAAAAATGTAAAAAAAACAGATGAATAGAAGATAGAATAATTAGAATCGCAGACAGTAATACCTGAAAAATAAAAGTATGGATAAAAAAAAGAATCTGCTCTCCATGCCTTGGAATGTTTGATTTTTAATTGCCCTAAGATTGTTGTGGATTAGTGGGATAGAGCTACATAAACTTTCTCCTTTCTTATAGGCTTGTGTGTGTAGATATATATTTTAATAATTTATATTATGCTTTTTGGCACCTCAGAGTGGATTATATTCAGGTACTGTAGGTATGTATTTAGACACATGCTTCCTCTGTCTCACACACCTAGGCATCTTTAGTTGGGATCCAACAACAGCCCTGGGTCTTCCTCGTACGTCTGACTGTGTGCATGTAAAACTGCCCCTCGAACCCTGGACCACCAAAACCTCACCTCGAGTTACTAGATGCCCCTCCTATAGTAGTATAAAGAGTTGACTAATAGGAGAGCCTTATAAAGAGTCTGTCTGTCTCTCCTCAATGAATATATAGGAAGAAAATAGAAAGGATGAGGCCACTGGGTGACCCAGAGCACTGGCGGTAAAGAAAGGAAGAGTCCTGTGAGGAGCTGGTGTACCCCATCCCACTGGTGGCCAAAAAAAGGAAGAGGCCTTTCTTACTCCCAGAGTTGGGAGTAAGAAAGCTTTGAAATGTAGGCCTAGCAAAGGAGCCAGTTATTTACTGTTAGCCAGAATATTTATGTTACTGGCAAGTCTGGCCTCGTGGGGGAAAGAAATCCACAGCCACTTTAGTTCTGGATGGAACTTCTTGTATGGATTAAGAACTTTCTGAAAAAAAAAAAAAAAAAAAGCCTGCTGTAAATAGATATACAAAATATCCGGACCACCAATATCAGTACCTGAGTAAATCAAGTGTGAATGAACCAGGTCTGACTGTATGTATATAGATATGCACAATGAAAACGTTTAGAGTTTCTAGAGGACAAATGCAGCCAAAATCACAAATGCAACTGTCAAAAACCATTCCTCAAACTAAAGGAACAGAATAGCATCGTGAGGTTATAAATAGAACATTTTTGGAGAAGGAAGGAAAGCAATGAAACAATGAATGACAAAGGTAGGAAATAGTAATGGAAAAAAAGAAAAGAAGGAGAATCAGAAAACTTGTGAAAGCAAGAGTGTAACTGGTCCCATCAGATTGTGCAGAGAACAGGGAAAGGAAAGCGCATCTTTTAATCGAGCATGTGTAACACTCACTGGCACAATCAACACTGCCCATAGCCCCAAACGAGAGAGAATATGCACACATCAAACAGAGTCTACCACGACAGCATGCAGTTTGGATGGGAAAATGAAGAACAGCCAGTGGAGAGAACTGAAAAGTTATTTGAACTCACGCATGTGCCTCTTGTATAGCAGCTCAAAATCAAGTCTGTGAGCAACAAAGAGGCTGCAATTGCAACTCTATTCCTGCACACAGCTGTGCAAGCAATTGAAACCATTTAAAATGTGACTGTGATTCCCTTATACCTTGGGCATCGACAGGTCTAGGTTTTCCCTTTTCTGATACTTGGGAGGGAAAGTGACCCCGAGGTTGCACTGTTTGAGGAAGGGCCTTTATACTGGAAAACACATGCTTGATTATATACAATCATGGAATATGTATCATGAGATGGAGCCAGTGGAGATCTGACACACACACACTGTTCTGGGAAGGAAGATAGTGCTGTTGAAATTTTAAAGCAGTGACTCCTGCTGGAGCAAAAACAGCGCTGAGGAGTAGTCTTGGATGAGACTTCCCTCCTAGCCATTGGTCGGCAAGGGATTTGGTATCATCCAGGCAGGTGGGGTTTTATTGCATAATTCAAGGCACTTGGCCTCTTTCCCCCCACCATGGATATACCTGAGATGTGTCATTGGCCCACAACAACATGAATCCTGTTGTCTAATTTTTAATTTAAAATATAGAACTTGCCTAAAGGATAGCTGTACACACAGATGTGATCCCAAATATATTAAGAGAACATTTTTTTATGCAATTTTTTAAATACAGGAATACATTTCTTATTGGAACAGAGACGGAAGAGAATAGTACAGACTGGGCAAGAGAAAAAGAGCCACAAACAAACAAATGTGACTTAGCAGAGTAACCTGGATGGAGGGGCAGTTACAAACTAAACTTTCTGGGCAGATTGGATGGGCCATTTTGGTCTTTATTTGCAGTCCTTTGGGATCTTTCATATAAACATAGTAAAGTGACTGCAGCTTGGCTAACATGCAGTAGTGTAGTACTGCCTTTTAACCAACAGATGTCTACCAACTGCAATATATTTGTGTAACAATGCTAATGTTCTTGTTTAAACAAGTATTTTTATTTGCACAAAAGCCTCAATATGTTCCTAAGAATATCCAGTGGAAATGCTACTTAGTTTCCCACATAGCTAAAGTAATATAGTTAACATGGACAAGAAGAGATAAAGATCAATAAATAAATGGTAGGTAATACCTTTTCATTGGATTAACTGAACAAAAAGGCATCGCCTGTAACTTGCTTGTTGACCTTTATTTTTATATATCCACGTGTACTAATATTGCAACCACACTGCTTTATTCAAGATGGAAGTCATTGCATGTTATTTTTTTGGCACTTCCAGGCAGGAACTGTGGGTATTGCCCTATCCCCAGGGGGTTTACAATCCAACAGGCCAATGCAATATGATCGTGTAAAAAATGTGCATCCAAACTGGGCGCATGTTTTTGGGACGGACATAATCTACCTCTCCTGGGTGCTCGATGCAATAGGCAAATCAGCTGGCACGCTAAAGGGACATGCAGTGGATAATTTGTGCGCCCCCTAGCCTGCTGCATCGGGTGCCCAGGAGAGTGGCTGTGCATCCACAACAGCCTGGCCAGAGCTCCCTCCCCACCCCCTGGCAGCGCAGTTCCAGACTGGTCCTTTTCATTGACACTTGTCAGAGCTGTGTTCAGTTCTGGAAGCTATATCTAAAAAAAAAAAAAAACCAGCAATGGGATAGAAATGGTCCAGAAAAGGGCAATCAATATGTTGCAGGGTCTGTACCAAACGAGATGAGACTTCACCTAGATATGTATAACCTAGAGGAGAGGAAGGGCAGGGCAAGTGAATAATACCTGATGGGTATTAAAAATGCACAAGAAAGGAACCTTTTCTGATGGAAAAGAAGCTGTAGATCTAGGGGTTGTGATATGAAGCTCAAGGGGGTACACGAAGGAACAACGTAAGGAAATAGGTTTTTGTGGAAAAGGGTGGTTGGTGACTGGAATGCCCTCCCAGAGGAGGTGATGAGGGATGGAATTCAAAAAGGTGGTGAGATAAATGCAGAAGATGATCCCTACTGGCAACAAGATGGAAATACAGCACTGGTGTAACCTGTAGTACCTTTACTGTATGTAGTTAACCTGCATGGAGCAGCAGTTATAATCCTAAACAGAAGGCAAACAGGTAATCATGGAGTGACAGGTTTTCCTTTTTTTTTTTTTATAGGTTGTAACTATGTAGAGCAACAATTAAAACCCTGAACACCTTAAGATGGAACATCTTGGTCTTTATTTGCCACCATTTACTATGTTACAATACATTTCGAACAATTTTCATAAAAGTGACGTCTACAATAAAGCACTGTTTTACCCAGAGAAATAGCTTTGCGAATTGCCCCCTTAATGTGTATATGAATACATAGAGCTAGAAAAGCCCCTGGTTACCTGGGTGCCTGAAATTTATAGGCTGGTGTTTTGTCCAGACAGAAAAGCCAATGCTGTGGTCGGGGCCCCGGCATGGAAGACTGTGGTCCGGTTGGGCCCGGGCCGGGTGCGGGAAGCAGCACTGGAGCTGGGCCTGCGTCTTAAGGAGAAATGCTGTTGCAGGAAAGAGAGCAGCTGAAGGGAAGAAACTGAGGGTAGTTCATTATCAAGTTTATGTGTATTATTTTTCATGGAAACAGTACCTAAGTCTGCAGGTTAAAAGTACTGCAGACTTTGCCCCCATAACTTTTATATTTTCCACCAAGAATGATGGCTGAGAGGGGTTTTTTTTAACTTTTTATTTAACTCAAAACAAAAATAACTCTCAATATATCCATACGTTTGAGAGAATCCTCCTGCCAATCCTCCAAATTTTTGCATAACAATCAATGCCCATCCCGAGAACAGTATATGGTGATACATTTAGTGTAACTGAAGCTGAGGTAGAGGTAGATTATAATATTGCTAGAAACATCCCCAAATCAATATATATTTGGCCACCTGCCCCATCAGGATATAACAATTTTTCAATGTCCACAATGTCTCTTATCTCTCCCATATTCCAAGTTTGGATTGAATTTCCATATGCCGGCAATTGTAAAGCATGAAGCCAGCAACAATTGGGAAACCAAAGCCCTGCAATTCCTGAGCCAACCCACTTCCCCAAGAGCTCGAGACAGATGAAAAGGACAATCTAATATTGGAAATTTCTTGCATGACTAATTGCCAGAAATGGCTAACCCCCGGGGGAGTCTGACCAATATGGAGTTATGTACCCAGCTCCCCACCCCCTCTCCAACAGGATGGATCAGCGCCCACATCTATCTCAACAAAATAGGTAGTACGATAAGTCCTTTGAAGTAATTTGACCATCAGTTCAACTCTCCTACCACAGATAGAGACTTTGGGGTAGATTTTAAAAGCCCTAAGCAAACCAAGTCTGGGAGATATGTGCATCTCTCGAGCCGGTGCACATATTTAAGCAGCGTCCATGGATGCACATATCTTCCGCTACACACAAAAGAGAGAGTCCAAAAAGGGTGTGGGCACGGTCTGGCCATGGGCATTCTGGGAATTTAAATGGAAACCAGCGCACAAGTATTTACGCACACAAGCGCATGCCGGGGTCCCCTACTGTGTAACTTTACTTCTGCTGTAGATGGTGTGTAAGTTATAAAACAAAACAAAAAAAAACTAGGCTAGTCAGTGGGGTTTTAAGGGTCGGGGCAGGTAGGGTAAAAAAGAAGTTAATTAGCTAGGGATTAGGAAGTCCTATCCTGTAACTTGGCAAAGTGGGAATGAACTGGTTTAACTGGTAATTGCATTGGTGCACGTGTATAAAATTCCCCCCGCCCCACTTACACAGCACAAGCGCGCATCCATATAAAATGGTGCACGCATCTAGCTGATTTTATAAGTTGCATGCATGTTATAAAATGGCCGCGTTCATGGGCGCAAGCCGGCATATGTGCATTCAGGTACGCCTGCGCAGCTGTTTTAAAGTTAACGTCTTTGTGTGTAGCCTCCCAAATATTTTTTCAGTCCCAGACTGTAAGTTCTAAATTCAAATCAGCATTCCACTTAGCAGTTAACTGCGGTTTCGTATCTGACCCATATTTAGTTAGCATAATCTCACTGTATAAAGCAGATGCACTGCGTGATGTAAATTCTAGATCAGCCAAGAACTATTCCACTCCTGTTAATGCCCAGAGAGGTTCCTGATAGGTGTCTGGATGGCTTGACCAACCTACACAACTGAAGATATAATGCCCTTGACCCATCCTCCAGGTCAAATTCCTCTTTCAGATTGATAAAGGATTTGAAACCCTCCTTATCCCATAATTAAGCAATAAAGACCAGTCCCCCTTCTTGCCCACTCCCTGTATCCCTTTGAAAAAGTGAGACCAGATATCCTTAAATTTTGAAAGATGGGGGGGAAAGTGATGATTCATCCAGCAGATTCAAAAACCTGGCCACTGCCCGCCACACCCCTAGACTAGGCATCAGTATGGTACTGTGTCGTATCACTACCCTGCCCAGGCGAGAAGTTTGAAGGTGTAAACAAAATAAGGTGCAAACCTACTTTTCTCACAGCATGACATTCCAAAGATATCCATAAAATGTCTACTTTAGTATTGAACTATGATTTGAGACAAATTAGCCAGGAATCCCAGTAGTAAAGGTGAAGATTTGGGAGAGCCGTCCTTCCATGGCACTTATATTCTGGGTTGCCAAATAAATCTAGCCATAGATTGATGCATGTTATCTAATACTGCCACTGGAACATTACAGGGTAGATACTGAAATAAGTATAGCAACCGAGAGAGTATATTCATCTTGAGTAGACCAATCCTACCAGCCTAGGATATATACTCAGATCTTCCCACTGTACCAAGTCTGTCTTAATCTTATTTATTTTAGCGTCTTATATACCATCGTTCCAAATGTAGATCACAATGATTTACAATATCTGCATACATATTCATGGTCAATGATCACATACTGTGTGTTAGCATACACTTTCTAGTTCGACACCACATTGTACACAGGTTCTTGTTCAGAATCATAAGGCAGTTATACTAGTTACTGTATATTCTAGTTCGTATTTGTGCTTTTTCTATTCTAATCTTACCAATGACCAGGCTATAATTAGCTTTAAAGAGGTCCTTGTGCTTATGTACAAGATAGTCCAGGATATGTAACCCCCTCACTGGTAGTGTTAAGAACAAAATAGAGTGCCATATTGGGTCAGACCAAAGGTCCATCAACTCTAGTATCCTGTTTCCAACCGTGGCCAATCCAAGCTGCAAGTACCCAAACACTAAGTAAATCTCATGCTACTGATGCCAGTAATAACAGTGACTATTCCCTAAGTCAACTTGACTAATCAACAGTTAATGGACTTCTCCTCCAAGAACTTATACAAACCTTTTTTAAATCCAGCTGCACTAACCACTTCCTCCAGCAACAAATTCCAGAGCTTAATTGTACATTGAGAGTGAAAGAATTTTCTCTGATTAGTTGTAAGTGTGCTACTTGCTAACTGCATGGAATGCCCCCTAGTCCTTCTATTATTTGAAAGAGTAAGTAACCCGTTCTAGACCACTCATGATTTTAAAGATCTCTATCATATCCCCCTCAGCCATCTCTTCTCCAAGCTGAACAGCCCTAATCTCTTTAGCCTTTCGTTATAGGGGAGCTGTTCCATCCCCTTTATCATTTTTGTTACCCTTCTCTGTACCTTCTCTACTGCAACTATATCTTTTTTTTTTTTAAGATGCGGTAACTAGAATTGTACACCGTAGTCAAGGTGTAGTCTCAAAGGTAGGCGCTAGTTTCTGCCGGCACCGGGAAAGTGCACAGTAAAAACTGCTTTTCTGTGCACCCTCCGACTTAATATCATGCGATATTAAGTCGGAGGTCCCGGGTAAAAAAGAAGAAAAAAAATTTAAAATGGGCCGGTGGCTGTCGGGCCGAAAACCGGACGCTCAATTTTGCCGGCGTCCAGTTTCCGAGCCCGTGGCTGTCAGCGGGCTCGAGAACAGACGCCGGCAAAATTGAGCGTCGGCTGTCAAATCCGCTGACAGCCGCCGCTCCGGGCTAAAAGGTGGCGCTAGGGACACTCTAGTGTCCCTAGCGCCTCTTTTTGCCTGTTTCTACCGCACCACCTAATTTAAATACTGAATTGCACGCACCGGTGAGTGGCCGGTGCGCGCGCGCCGGGAGAGCGGGCTTTACTGAATCGACCTGTTAGCATCTAGCTTCTGGATTTGTGGTGGTTACAGAGGACGCCTGGGGCTTCGGAATTGCCACGATTTGGGACGGAATTGAGCGCTCCTGGGCCCATAATGCGCCATAGATCGGCGAGATCCTCTCAGCACCATCATAGTGTGGCCACGATGGCTGCCACAAACGTGGGAGACCACACAACTCCGGTTGCTGAAGTATCTGAGGAAGCCCTGTGCAAGATATCTGCAAAGGTGGCTGAAGCGGTGGATGCCAGGCTCCTTAAAATTCAGACCTCCATCGAAGATGTTGTAAATGCTGTTGAGGGGCAGGCTAAAGGCTGGATGAAGTGGAGCACAGATTGATCAGGAAGACAGGCTGTATGCGGCAGAAAGGCAAGTACAAACGCTTACTGCACAGCATTCTTCATTGCCAGACCGGCTAGAGGATCAAGAAAATAGGAATCGCCGTAATAATCTTAAAATAATAGGACTTCCTGAATCTGTGCCAGACCAGGAACTGTATGATCTTATTGAAACCTTGCTGCCCAGTCAGCTGGGCCTGACTTTGAATACTGGTTGCTTGTGCTGTGAAAGAGTGCATAGAATGGGGCCGCCCAGAACCGATGCTGGTAAACCACGGCCAGTGATGGCCAGAAATCTTAACTGGTCTCACAAAATTCAGCTTATGCGAGCCTTTCGGCAGCACTCTGGAGTGGAGTATCAGGGGCACAAGGTTCTGCTTTTCCATGATTTCTCCGCTGCAGTATCTGCACAATGGAAAGCCGTGTCTCCTGCCTGCACAGAGTTA